>NW_012106030.1:6606708-6608169 GCF_000951045.1 Mandrillus leucophaeus | reverse complement strand
GCAATTTCAGCTCACTGCAACCTCCGCCTCCTAGGTTCAAGCAATTCTTGTGTCTCAACCTCCTGAGTAGCTGGGATTACAGGTGTGAGCCACTGCACCCGGTCTCTTACATGGTTTTTAATAACTAGAAACTGCAATGTACTTGCCTGAAATTTTTTGTTAAGTCTCAATAACATAAATGAATTTCTATTTATTAAAACTTTTAATAGGATTGTTATTATAAAATCACCCAAACACACATGACTCTAATTTGCTTGTTTGGCAGGACACAGAGAAACTGGTAGCTTTCTTGTTTGGAATTACTTCTCATATGGTAGCAGATGTCAGCTGGCATAGTCTGGGCATTGAACAAGGATTCCTTAGGACCATGGGAGCTGTGAGTACAACACTTTATGGGGAATTACTTTATGGGAGTGATACTGTCACACCTAATATCAAAACCTGACCATTTTAAAAGAAAGGAAAATGTTAGGTTATTCAGATTTCTGCCTAAAGCGGTGTTTGGTTAGAGTCTCATCTTTTCCAGTTTGTTCCTTTTTTTCTTTTTTTTTTTTTTTGAGATGGAGTTTCGCTCTGTCGCCAGGCTGGAATGCAGTGGTGCGAAGGTGCGATCACAGCTCACTGCAACCTCTGACTCCTTGGTTCAAGTGATTCTCCTGCCTCATCCTCCTGAGTAGCTGGGATTACAGGCACGCGCCACCGTGCTCAGCTAATTTTTGTATTTTTAGTAGAGACGGGGTCTCACCACGTTGGCCAGGATGGTCTCGATCTCCTGACCTTCGTGATTTGCCTGCCTTGGTCTCCCGAAGTGCTGGGATAACAGGCGTGAGCCACCGTGCCTGGCCCAATTCATTCCTTTTATTCTTCTTGCCAACTGGGTAGATTCATCCACAACAGCAGAGTGGCTAGTGTGTACTGAAAACAGTAATAGATGTGATATTTTGTCTTAGTCACAAAAATATTTGAGAAATCTTATCCTTTCTTTAAGCCATGTATCTTAATAAGGATATGAATACCTGCCACTTGGTTCTATTTAAAAGTAATACTTCTACTTTTTTGGACTTTTTCTCTTTCTTTTTAGCTTTCTATATGAAAATGTCATGTCCTCAAACTGAAAATTGTGATCTTACCTGATGACTTAGCCTCTGGATGGCCCCCTAGTCCTTAATTTATGTTAATTACATTCTGTTAGAAGTTTCAACTTCAACTCAGAGATTTTTATATATATCCTATAAGGCAGAATTGTCTGTAGTAGCTTTATTACCAGACATATGTATCCAACTCAGCTGCATATGTATGTATGCACATATATATACATACATATATATACACACACATATGTATACATACATATATACACACAGACACATAAAGTTTTTTTCTTTTGAGGTGGAGTTTCCCTCCTGTTGCCCAGACTGGAGTGCAATGGCACAATCTCGGCTCACTGCAACCTCTGCCTCC
>NW_012106030.1:6604419-6606298 GCF_000951045.1 Mandrillus leucophaeus | reverse complement strand
TCTTTCTTTCTCAGATTGATTTTCACGGCTCCTATTCTGAGGCTCATTCGGCTGGTGATTTTGGTACCGTTTGTTTCCATTTGCTTAATTTTCTCCTTGTGGTATAGTTCACTTATAATGACATCACCACTGTGCTTTAAATATGTGTGTCTTTAATATTTTGCCTGTTGCATGTATTTTCTATTTAATGTTGCAGTTCATATATAGTAGAGATGTACCTCATTTAACATAGAGATGTATTTCTAAAAACTTGTGTCTATATGTGTTTTTTTTGTTAAAAACTCTACATTTTGTTGTTGACATGTCTTAATTTTAGAAAAACTTTACGTATACATTGGGTTAAAATTCATTAGCTAGTGTCTCCTACTCTCCTAATACTTTAGCTTTATTAAATTCCACCTTTTGTCTGTAGTAGTAAATTACTTTTAAATATTTAAACTAGGTGGTGAATGGTGTTTATTAAAAGAAACCCTTATGGTAGATATTTCCTTAAAGTAAAACAAAAATCACCTTTGGTTATATGGCTAATTCTTTCTTAATGTATATGTTTCACTAAGATTTTTAAAAGATAATTTTTCTTTAAAAAAAAGCATGCCTTTACCTAAAACAATGAACAAAAACATGTAATAATGTGAAAAACTAGTAATCTGACTTGTCAGACCTCATGTTGAAAGATGCATGCTATGTTTGTCACTAATCCACCAAATGTCAATATTTTTTTCATACCCTAGGAGGAGATGTGTTGAGCCAGTTTGAATTTAATTTTAATTACCTTGCACGACGCTGGTAAGAGCAATGTACATTTAAATATGTGATATCTAAATGGCATTTAGAACCAACTCTTTTTCTTAGAAAATATAACTTACAGTATAATTAGAAGTCTTCTGCACTGGTAAATTTTGAAAAGCAAAACTGCATATTAGCATAGTCTAAGTAGATTCTTTGAAAACTTGAATTCCACCCAATTTTGAATGGAGTTGCTGAGTCATAGTTTAACTTTACTTTTTCAAAATCATCATCTCACCTTATGCTCCCATCAGCTTTGTATAATCGTTCTGCTGTTTCTGCATTCTCCAATACTTAGTATTGTCCAGCTGCTAAAATTTTCCAGCCTGTTTGTGTGTAATGGTATCTCATTAAGGCTGCCATTTGAATTTCCCAGATTACTAATGAGGTCAAACTTTTCTTCAATTTTATGGATCATTTGTGTTTAATTTTAAGTAAAAACTTTTTCCAATTTTCAGTCTATTTTTCTGTTGGGTTGCTTATCCTTTTTATTTATTTGTAAGTATTACATATTCTGGCTTCTACTGTCTTGTCAGTTTGTCACTTAATTGTTACAAATGTCTCTCACAGTTTGTGGTGTGTCTTTTCACTTACTTTATCGTGTATCTTGACAAGCAGAATTTGTTAATATTCATGTAGTTGAATATATCAGTTTTTCCTTTGTAATCTGTACTTCTGATGTCTTATTTAAGAAATCCATTCTTAGCTGGGTGTAGTGGCACAGTACCTGTAGTCCCAGCTACTCAGGAGGCTGAAGTGGGAGGATCACTTGAGCACAGGAGTTTGAGGCTTCAGTGAGCTATGACTGCACCACTGCACTCCAGCCTGGGCAACAGAGTGAGACCCTGTCTCTTAAAAAAAAAAAAAACAAAGACACTTTGGGAGGCCAAGGCAGGTGGATCACGAGATCAGGAGCTTGAGACCGTCCTGGCTAACATGGTGAAACCCTGTCTCTACTAAAAATACAAAAAATTAGTCAGTTGCGCTGACGGGCACCTGTAGTCCCAGCTACTCAGGAGGCTGAGGCAGGAGAATGATGTGAACCTGGGAGGCAGAGCTTGCAGTGAGCCGAGATCGTGCCACTGCACTCCAG
>NW_012106030.1:6598250-6599198 GCF_000951045.1 Mandrillus leucophaeus | reverse complement strand
TGGCCAGGCTGGTCTCAAACTCCTGGCCTCAAGTGATCCACCTGCCTTGGCCTCCCAAAGTGCTGGGATTACAGGTGTGAGCCACTGTACCTGCAGGTCCCAGAGTGGCTGTGTTCTTGCTGTAGCCAGCAGCAGTGATGTGATGACACACCTCTCCACCCTGACTACACTCTCAGGGTTTGAGGGTGTCAAAGGATACCTCACCTAATACTAAAAAAAAAAAAAAAAAAGCAAACAGAGCCATAGCTACATACCCCCGCCACACACTCCAACACAAAATGAGAAATAAATACATTTGTAAAACATTCTGTTGAAATTTGACATCTAGCCCAGATGGGATAGCTGTTGAACCTCCAGTTCCTTTTCTTCTCCTAAGCATGCTCAGGACAAGTGTTAATCATAAACTCAGCCCAAATATAGATCAAGTACACTGTGATTGTCCCCACTTCTAGCTGTAGTAGATCATTAGACTCTCACAGTCTTACACCACCCCTAGATCAGAGGGAGCCAAGGTTCTTCTGATAACCCATTTCTTTCTTTTTCTTTTCTTTTCTTTTTTTGTAAGAGCACATGTGTTTTTGTTTTTTATTTTTGAGATGGGGTCTTGTTCTGTCACCCAGACTAGAGTGCAGTGGCACGATCTCAGCTCACTACAACCTCCACTTCCTGGGCTCAAGTGATTCTTGTGCCTCAGCCTCGAGTACCTGGGACCACAGGCTCACACCACCGCACCGGGCTAATTGTAGTTTTGGTGGAGACGGGGTATTCCCATGTTGCCCAGGCTGGTCTCCACTTCCTGAAATCCAAGTGATCCACCCACCTCGGACTCCCAAAGTGCTGGGATTACAGGCATGAGCCACCACGCCTGACTGGAGAACCCATTTCTTTTTTTCTTTTTACTTCTTCTTTTTTTTTTTTTTTTGATACAGAGTCTCTCTCTGTCGCCCA
>NW_012106030.1:6593158-6597797 GCF_000951045.1 Mandrillus leucophaeus | reverse complement strand
ATCTTGGGTCACTGCAACCTCCAACTTCCAGGCTCAAGTGATCCTCCCACCTCAGCCTCCACCTGGCTAATTTTTTAATGTTTTGTAAGAGATGGGGTCTTGCCATGTTGCCCAGGCTGCTCTTGAACTCCTGGGCTCAAGCGATCTGACTACCTTGGCCTCCCAAGTGTTGGGATTACAGGTGTGAGCCACTGCACCCCCTTTGGGTTGTAAATTAAAATAGTATGTGTATGTACGGGTCAGTGTCTGGGCTTTCTGTTGTGTCCTTTTGGTTCCTGAACAATACTGATTATTTTAGTTGCTATAGCTTTATAATAAGTCTTGGCCTCTGGTAGGGC
This sequence comes from Mandrillus leucophaeus, assembly GCF_000951045.1. Classification (NCBI taxonomy): domain Eukaryota; kingdom Metazoa; phylum Chordata; class Mammalia; order Primates; family Cercopithecidae; genus Mandrillus; species Mandrillus leucophaeus. The sequence goes on along the minus strand of NW_012106030.1, from coordinate 6,597,459 downwards.
AGATCTTTTAACCAGTCCTTTTTCTTCAAAAGTACCCTGCCTATTCTTTGCCTTTGTTCTTTCAAATGAGATTTAGGCTGAAGTTGTCATGTTCCAAGAAAAACTTTGGTGAAATTTTGATTAAGTGTTCATTGAATCTAGAAATGAATTGGAAAATTAACAATTTTGAAATATTGAGGCCAGGCACGGCTGCTCATGCCTGTAATCCCAGCATTTTGGGAAGGCGAGGCAGGTGAATCACCTGAGGTCAGGAGTTTGAGACCAGCCTGGCCAACATGGTGAAACCCTATCGCTACTACAAATACAAAAATTAGCCTGGTGTGATTGCATGCACCTGTAATCCCAGTGACTCAGGAGGCTGAGGCAGGAGAATCACTTGAACCTGGGAGGCGGAGGTTGCAGTGAGTTGAGATCATGCCATTGCACTCTAGCCTGTGAGACAAGAGCAAAACTCCATCAACAACAACAACTTCTCAACAACAACAACAACAACAAAACAACAAATTACCACTTAAATAAAAAGATTTGTAAAGTATAAGTAAGATAGCATCACTATTTATTTCTTTACTTTTTATCAGGTTGATCTACTGATTATTAAGAGAGAAATTAGTTTTAAAAATCTCCCCCATGAGAGTGGATTTTTCAATTTCTTCTAGTTCTGTCAAAGTTTGCTTTGCTATATAGATTTTGAAGATATATTGTTAGGTACATTCAATTTCAAAAGGATATCTTGTGAACTGAGCTTTTTATTGTCAGGCAGTAACCCTCTTTATCTCTAATAATAGTTGCTGCATTAGAGTCTCCTTTATCAGATATGACTGGAGTTATACTGGTCATGTTTGGTGATATTCCATGATGCTAGAATAAGTAGGCTCAAGTTAAGAGCTGCCGAGATCATGCCACTGCGCTCCAGCCTGGATGACAGGGTGAGACTCCAACTCCGTCTCAGACAAACAAACAAACAAACAAAACCATCCAGGTTCCAAACCTAAAGTGTAGGGTGTGGCACATGTTCTCAGGGCAAAAGCTGGTTGTCCCAATTGCTTACCTCCCAGGGTTTTTTTGTTTCTAGTTGTTTTTGGTCTTTGAAAAATTTCTGCTGCCCTGCTAGCTTGGTGATTCATTTAAAAAAATATTTTTTGTTATTTTGTCTGACCTTTTAAGCTATTTTCATTGGGAATGCCATTCCAGCGCTCTTATAAAATAAAAAATGAGTCTCTCAATTGTGTCTTTCTTTTACCTACTAAAAAAAAACCTACTGAAATTAGATTTTGTTGGTTGTGATTTTTATCTTGCTTATTCTGAGAATTTTTAAATTAAAAGATGATTCAGTATAAATCTGATTTTTAAATGCTGCTCTTTCCTACTGAAATAACTAATATTTGTGAACCAAAAGCCTGATTTAGAATTCTCTTCATTGCTTTATACTGTAAACCAAGAAGTATCTGAGACAAGTCTCAATCAATTTAGGGGGTTTGTTTTGCCAAGATTAAGGACACACCCATGACACAGCCTCAGGAGATCCTGATGACAACATGTGCCCAAGGTGGTTGGAGCACATCTTGGTGGTTATCTATACATTTTAGGGAGACATGGGACATCAATCAATATATGTGAAATGGCTGTTGGCCAGTTAGCTCAGTTGATTAGAGTGTGATGCTAATGACACCAGGGTTGCGGGTTCAGTCCCCTTACAGGTTAATTGTTTTGGCCGGGCATGGTGGTGCATGCCTGTAGTTTCAGCTACTTGGGAGGCTGAGGCGGGAGAATTGCTTGAACTTAAAGGGTGGTGGTTGCAGTGAACTGAGATTGCACCACTGCACTCCAGCCTGGGTGACAGAGTGAGACTCCATCTCAAAAAAAAAAAAATAATTAAATAGCTAAAATGTCCATTGGTTCAGTCCAGAAAGACGGGACAACTCAAAGCGGGGGAGGAGGCTTCCAGGTCATCGTAGATACAAGACATTCCTCCTGGTTTCCAATTAGCCTTTCACTGAATATACAATTTACAGGAATAGTGTTACTTATGCTGTAGTCTGGTTTAGTGAAACAATTAGGCCAAGGAAGCAATCAGATATACATTTGTCTCAGGTGAGCAGGGGGATGATTTTTGAGTTCTGTCTGTCCTTTGCCCACAGGAATTTCCTTGTAGGCAAATTGTGAGGGAGGTATGTAGTTTTTTAATCTTTTAATTCCTTGTAGGCAAATTGTGAGGGAGGTATGTAGTTTTTTAATCTTTTAATTCCTTGTAGGCAAATTGTGAGGGAGGTATGTAGCTTTTTAATCTCACTTAGAAATAGATTGGGAGGGCCCGGTGCGGTGGCTCACGCCTGTAATCCCAGCACTTTGGGAGGCTGAGGCGGGTGGATCACCTGAGGTTGGGAGTTCGAGACCAGCCTGACCAACATGGAGAAACCCCGTGTCTACTAAAAATATAAAATTAGCCAGGCGTGGTGGCACATGCCTGTAATCCCAGCTACTCGGGAGGCTGAGGCAGGAGAATTGCTTGAACCCAGGAGGCGGAGGTTGTGGTGAATGGAGATTGCACCATTGCACTCTAGCCTGGGCAACAAGAGTGAAACTCCATCTCCAAAATAAAAAAACAAAAAACCACACACACAGGAATAGATTGGGAGGCAGATTTGCCCTATGTGATTCCCAGCTTGACTTTTCCCTTTAGTTTAGTGATTTTGGGGTTCTGAGATTTATTGTCCTTTCACAATACTTTTATACTTTGTTGTAGTTTTTTGTATACTTTGTATACTCTGAAATTAAGATGTTAGGGTGAGGAGGCATTTTTATAATAGTGTTTTTAAAATAATTTTTCTTTTCCATTCAACTTGAAACAATGAAAATACTTTAAATTACTTCTCGAAAGAACTCTGAATTCACAAAATTAACCACTCCTTTTGTTTGTTACAGTTTCCAATCTGAGTATACCTACATAAATGTTTGATTCAGTTACCAGTTGTTCGCTCTGCATCATTGAGCCAATTATTTAGCTTTTCTGTGCCTTAATCATTTCTTCTTATGTAAAATGGAAATATGATAGTACTAACCACCTGATGTCATGGCTAGGATTAAATAACTAGTGCATGTAAAGACTTTTACATGGTGCCTGGCACAAGATAATCATGGAATAACTGGTAGCTGCTGCTGCTGTTACTATTTTCAGCTTCAGAATCAAAACAACTCATACATTATTCTGCATTTTTCAGGTATGTGCCAGTCAAAGATCTACTGGGAATTTATGAGAAACTCTATGGTCGAGAAGTCATCACTGAAAATGTAATTGTTGATTGTTCACATATCCAGTTCTTAGAAATGTAAGTGTAACTCGGAGGACAATTTGCAGCTGATTTTGTTGTGACTTCCTTAGCACAGTTTTTATGTTTTTGTTTCCTGAGACTGGATTTCGGATTTATGGATTCTACCTATTATTCAAAGGCAGTTGCAGGACAGTGGATAAGGACGGATGGAACTTTTTCTTCGTTATTTGCTTCATTTCTCTGTTAGAAACTGCAACTCACAGCCAAAATTATTGTTTATGTTGCAGGTATGGTGAGATGCTAGCTGTTTCCAAGGTAAAGTCTTCATTCTTCCCAATCTTAAAGGATTATAAAGATAGCAGGAATAGTACCATATGTATTTTATTTTTTCTTTCTCTCTGCCATAGTTATATCCCTCTTACTCTACAAAGTCCCCGTTTTTGGTGGAACAATTCCAAGAGTATTTTCTTGGAGGACTGGATGATATGGCGTTTTGGTCCACTAATATTTACCATCTAACAAGCTTCATGTTGGAGAATGGGACCAGGTGAAATTATATTCCATTTCTGTTACCAATCAGTCCCGGCCTTTTTACCCCATCCCCCAACATAACTCTCGAGTTTTTCAACTGATCACATACAAACAAAACAAAATAATCTCATGAAGTGCTTTCTTAACCTATTCAAAGAGGTAAAGAATGGAAACTCAGTAATCTTATGAACCCAGCTGGTTTCCATCCAGTTGGCTTGGTTGATGCCACTTGGGTTTTAGAAATAGAGAGACAGTTATTGCAAAATTTGGGGTCTGTGAGAAATGGCTCAGCCAGGCAGGAATCAGTCTCCATAGGTGTGCTCCATTTGTTTCTTTCTTTTTATTTTGAGACAGTCTTGCTCTGTTGCTCAGGTTGGAGTACAGTGGCACGATCTTGGCTCACCGCAGCCTCTGCCTCCCAGATTCAAGGGAGTCTTGTGCCTCAGCCTCCTAATCAGCCGGGACTGCAGGTGTGCACCACCATCCCTGCCTAAGTTTTTT
>NW_012106030.1:6584422-6592100 GCF_000951045.1 Mandrillus leucophaeus | reverse complement strand
TGCCTCCCAGGTTCAAGTGATTCTCCTGCCTCAGCCTCCTGAGTAGCTGTGACTATAGGCACGCACTACCACATCCAGCTAATTTTTATATTTTTAGTAGAGACAGAGTTTTGCCATGTTCATTGGCCAGTCTGGTCTCGATCTCCTGACTTTAAGTGATCCACCTACCTCTGCCTCCCAAAGTGCTGAGATTACAGGCGTGAGCCACTACGCCTGGCCCAGAGAACCCATTTCTGACCATACTGTTGGACTTGGAGCCTCTCCCTACTGCTGACCTGAACCAGGTTGAGATGTGGGTGTTGCTAGGAAGCACGGGGCAGCCCCTGAATCAGGGAAAGGGCAGAGTGGGAAGCTTAGGCTGTACCACCAGCAGTGGGAAAGAGGGTTCTCTGGGCAGGACCTGTGCCTGGGAGACTGTTCCAGGTCAGGATCATAGCAGAGTTGGCTGTTTGTAAGTTGGAATGGCCTACAGAATGTAGGTCTAGAATATTATACTGGGTGATGATCCTTTACCCTTATGAACATTTGCTAGTGTCCAACCAATGTTAACCATAATTATGTGTTGTGTTGATTTGAAACAAAATTCCCTTTGATGACAAATTTGACCTTAGCTTGGTACATAATAAACTTGTTTTTAACACTCAGTGAGTAACAATTTGGCAGGGATAGCAATCTCATATGAATGCCACTTTTAATAGTGAAATAAACCTCAACTAAAATCCCCAAGCTATCCTTGGATGTGGGTTTTTAGGTGCATACTGCTGTGGTTGTACAGAATTTAAGAGATCTGCCACTCACTACTGAGTTATCTGGAACAAGTTGCTAAACGTTCCAAAATCTTATTTCCTCACCTGTAAAATTGGGACAGCAATACTATTTTCATCATAGGATTTTTGTGAGGAGTAAATTAGATCAGTCATGTAAAGGGTTTAGCATAGAGTAAGCACTTACTAAGTGTTGGTTACTATTATTTTTATTAGAAGGAAGCAAAGCTTATATTGGAAGGACTCATAACATATGGGCATGTCTGAGTGATTGACCTGCACTTATTCATTTTTTATAATCCAACCTGGAAAACATTTTTTTGGTGTTCATTTTTGATTTGGTTCTCCAAATAGCTAAGGAAAGCTGTATAGCTGGACCTTATTCTTTCATTAGGAAAAGATAATTGAGAACATATTTCTTGTCTCTTGATCCCTGTTCTAATTTACCAAGGTATAAAATTCCATGAGTTGATTGCTTCTTTGCATACATATACAAAGAAAGGTTCATCAGAATTTATGAAAATTTGTGGGAAATTCAGAGAAGTCTCCAAAAAGAGACAACACAAAAAAATTCATAACAGAAAGGAAAACACATATATGCTCATATTAATGGGCATTTTCCAGCTTACTAATGACAGGTTATCTTCCAAAACTCACTTACGTTATTTGGAACTTACGGTATATTTTCCCAAAAAAGCAATGAAATAGTGGTAGTTACATTCCCAGCCAGAACTCTACTCACCTCAAACTCTATTTGAAAGTACAGTTCTAACGCCGTAAGGCTGCTTTCTGCATCCTGTGGTGGAGAAGAAAAGGTTCAAAGAGAGAACCTTTTCCTCAGCTCAAACCTAGCTAGAGAAATGTTTTGGTAGGAAGAGTTTGCCTTCAGCTTTTTCCCACCTCCTTTTGGAATTCCTTTTTCAGCAGCTAATTTTCCTCATCCCTACACTCCACATTACTTCTGTATTACGCCAGCCTCCCTCAGTGACCTCCATACACATCTTTTTAAGATAGTCTTCATTCCAGAATACTCTTCTTATGTTAATACCTACTTCCTCAATGCTTCTGTTCAGTGTTGGGGGAAAGCCTCCCCCAATGTAAGAGTTTATCTCTTACATTCTCAGAAGCTTTTTCACTTGTAAAAGGGGATCCTTCGTTAGCTATTTAATTATTGAAATTATGGATTTTTTTAAAGAAATGAAATGGAGAAATTCTGACACATTTAGGCATAAATGTGTGTAATTGGGCAGAAGGTGATATAATTGGGAACCAGTTTTGATCGCAGTCTCAAATTCTGAGATGTTTCGTGTTAGCGTGGAACAGCTCAGCAGGTGGAGTGGGGAGGGAAGAGAAAGGCTGAGTCTGGGGTGACTGGCAGCGTGGGGCTGCCTGGATTACCATGATAGTGACAGCTGTCAGCCTATCCACCCTCTCTGGGAGAACATGGGCTCTTACTTGGTCCTGTTTGGCTAGATAATGAATACTTTAAGCCTTTGGGAGATGATTGAAGCGCGCTACGGATTCTCGGTAAAATTCATGCTTGTGAGGTAGACAAATGCCTAACTCATTTGACTGTTTCCTCAGTGACTGCAACCTACCTGAGAACCCTCTGTTCATTGCATGTGGTGGCCAGCAAAACCACACCCAGGGGTAAGTGGATTCCAACATTGTTCATAGAAAGAGGACATCTCACCTGAAGGGGATCCCCTATAGAGGTTGAGAACATGGGATTTGTTGAGAGACAGCTGTAGATTCAGCTTCCAGATTTGTCACTTGCAGCTGTGTGATTTTTAAAGAAGCTGCTTGATTTTTGGAGCTATAAATGGAAAAAACACATCAGCACTCTCAGAATTATGGTGTGGATGACATGCAGTGGTGGATGTAAAGCAATTTGCACATATTGAGTTGCTCATTAAATGGTAGGTAGTGGCTGGGCACAGTGGCTCCTACCTGTAATCCTAGCACTCTGGGAGGCTGAGGCAGGAGGATCCCTTAAGTCTAGGAGTTCAGGACCAGACTCGGCAACATAGTGAGAGCCCTATATCTATAAAAAAATGAACAAAATTAGCCAGGCGTGGTGGTGTGTGCCTGTAGTCCCAGCTACTTGGGAGGCTGTGGTGGGAGGATTGCTTGAGCCTAGGAGGTTGAGGCTGCAGTGAGCTGAGATCACGCCAATGCATTCCAGTCTAGGCAACAGAGTGAGACCCTGTCTCAAAGAAAAAAGAAATGTAGTTAGTATTATTATAACTATCTATATTATTGTCTTACACATAAACTTTACCCCGATTTTACCATGAAAATGTATTTATCAGTGAGACAGTGTGGGAAGAAGCCCTCTGTGGTAAGGGCCAGAGGCCTGATTTGTATTTTAAGAAATGATATTTTCTGCTGGAGTCGGGTACCAACCACTAGTCATTTATGCATTCATTTAATAAGTTATTAATATTATAAATATGTGTGTATTTATTAATAAAATATAACAAAATAATACAAACAATAAAATATCATTTTTTAATCAGTAGGTGCCAGGAACTGGTTCAGGCACTAGAGATATCATTGTGAACAAGACAGAAACAGTTCCTGCTCTCAGGTATATGGCCTGGAAAGTACTAAACAAGTAATTGTGGACATTGTTAAGTGTTAGGAAGAAAAAATGCAAGGTGCTCTGGGGATTTGCCACAGAGCGTCCTGGCGTGGGCACAGGAGAGCTCTCCTTGAAGAAGTGATGGCTTAACCGAGATATTTAAGGATGGTCAAGAGTGAGATACTAAAAAATAGAGTATTGCAATGAAAAGTGCTGAGAGGAATGATCTTAGCACTTTGGAAGAATGAAAATTACACAGAAAGGGCTCAGTGAAATCCTCATTGTTTGTTCTGTTTGAATTGGATAAGGTTTATTGTTTTTTTTTTCTCCTAGCAAACCATTCCTTCAACATACTTTTGTTGTTTTTTAATCACATTGGACACCTTTCGATTAGGCTTGCAATCTTTCTTCGGGTTGTCAGAACCCTGACACTAGTTGGTGTCGTGCCCAGGGCCCCGTCACTTACGGCTGTTGTCCACTCCCTACTTCAGTCATTTCCGAAGCCTCTCTGGCTCCCTGAGTCATCTGCTTTATGGCTGGTTGACATATCTGAATGTGAAAATGTATTTTTATTGTATAATTAATTATAGCACGTCTTTGAAGATAAATCAGTAGGCTGGCTGGGCGCGATGGCTGACGCCTGTAATTCCAGCACTTTGGGAGGCCAAGGCAGGTGGATCACCTGAGCTCAGGAGTTCGAGCCCAGCCTGGCCAACGTGGTGAAACCCCATCTCTATTAAAAATACAAAACAATTAGCCGGGTGTGATGGTGCATGCCTGTAGTTCCAGGCTACTCGGGAGGCTGAGACAGGAGAATTGCTTGAACCCAGGAGGCAGAGGTTGCAGTGAGCCGAGATCGCGCCACTGCACTCCAGCCTGGGTGACAGAGCAAGACTCCGTCTCAAATAAATAAATAAATATAAATAAATAAATAAATGAATAAATCAGTATGCCTACATACCAGTTTCCCCACCAGCTGACACCTGTTTCTTTCCCTTTTATGTGAAATGTTGAAATATCTACTTTTTTCATAATCTGGAAAGAATTGAAGCTTTTTACTCCTACCGCAGAGCTCTGATATTATAGGAAATATTTTTTCTAAGGATAGGCTTTTAAGCCTTAGAAATGTGTTTACTAAAAGATTTTGTGAAATGAAGGTTTTTCTAAAATTTTGTTTTCTGTGTTGCTCCTTCAGCCTTCTGATGTTAAAATTTTGTAGTCTTTTAACCTGTGATTAACATGACTATATTCTTCAGTTCAGTTTTTCAGGGGATTAATTGTTTTCTCATTTGTAACCAGTTTATTCCTCTTTGTCTTCAACAGCTCGAAAATGCAGAAAAATGATTTTCACAGAAATTTGACTACATCCCTAACTGAAAACATTGACAGGAATATAAACTATACTGAAAGAGGAGTGGTCTTTAGTGTAAATTCCTGGACCCCGGTAAGAATTTTCTGCTCTAAGTTGGGGAAGAGGAATGCTGCTTCTTGAGATACCTTGTTTTGCTGAGTCCCTGGGTATTTATTTGTCCACTGAAAGTTACCTGTGGTGGGGTGTGGTGGCTGGAAGGCTGAGGTGAGAGGATCCCTTGAGGCCAGGAGTTTGAGACCTGTCTGGGCAACATAGCAAGACCTTGTCTCTACAAAAATAAATCAATTAGCTGGGTGTGATGGCTGTGCCTGTTGTCACAGCTGCTTGGGAGGCTAAGGCAGGAGGATTGCTTGAGCCCAGGAGTTCGAGGCTACAGTGAGCTATGATCATGCCAGTGCACTCCAGCCTGGGCCTACGCATGTGCCAGGCCAGCAAGTGCTCTTGGCATCCATATGTGGTTTGTTCTGAAGATGCCCTGAGTCTGCACCTCAGTGGTCTCTGTCAAGTCAAGATGACCCTGGGCACCCAGGCCAGTCCTTCTTTGGATTTAGTCCCAAAGGTGTTCACAATGTTGAAGGCTCACTTTGCATAGCCCCATTGTGTATGAAATTCATCAACGAAGTTATCTGTTAGGACACTGTACTGGGGGATATAAAATGAAAGACAAATGAACTCTGGCCCTTAAAAAAGTTCAGTCTAAAAGGAGTGACAAATACAAAAATAACCATTATGTGAGTAGACTGCAACACATACCACGGTGAGGTAAGGGGATCGTTGGGTAGCAGGAAGAAAGGGTGTGGTAGCTCATGCTTGTAATGCCAGCACTTTAAGTGGCTGAGGCAGGTGGATTACTTGAGCTCAGGAGTTTGAGACCAGCCTGGGTAACATAATGAGAACCTGTCTGTACAAAAAAATAACAAAAAATTAGCTGGGCATAGTGGTGTGTACTTGTAGTGCCAGCTATTCCGGAGGCTGAGGTGGGAGGATTGCTTGATCCTGGAAGGAAGAGGTTGCAGTGAGCTGAGGTTGCACCACTGCACTCCAGCCTGGGTAACACCCGGTCTAAAAAAAAAAAAAAAAAAAGGGAGAAAAGCGTCACCTTGGAGGCTATCAGAGAAGGCTTCCTGGAGGAGGGGACATTCAAGTTAGGCCTTGGACAGTAGATAGTATTTCATCAGTGAGAGTACATTTCTGTTAGTGGATTGGGAAAGTTTCAGGTGTTGGGAAATCTGAGTAGTTGTATTTGCCTGGCGCACAGGACAAGGAATATGAGTCACTGTGAGAGGCTTAGGAAGCGAAGTAGGCATTGGACTGTAGTGGGCTCTTAATGTCAGAAGGATTTAGACAACTTTGTGAATGGGGTCTCTGGGAATTGGGGAAGGGCCTGGTTTAGGTTTAATGCTCTGCTGTCACTGCATTAAAATTCTTAACAATTTTTTTTTTTTTTTTTTTTTTTGAGACAGAGTCTTGCTCTGTTGCCCGGGCTAGAGTTCAGTGGCACCATCTCAGCTCACTGTAACCTCTGCCTCCTGGGTTTAAGCAATTCCCTGCCTCAGCCTCCTGAGTAGCTGGGATTACAGGCACCTGCCACCATGCCCGGCTACTTTTTGTATTTTTAGTAGAGACGGGGTTTCGCCATGTTGGCCAGGCTGGTCTTGAACTCCTGACCTTAGGTAATCCACCCACCTGGGCCTCCCAAAGTGCTGGGATTATAGGCATGAGCCACTGCCCCTGGCTTTAGCAATTTTTTAACAAAAGGCTGCATGTTTTAATTTTGCCCTGGTCTCCCTAAATTATGTAGCTGGTCCTGGATCAGGGAGGAGAACCTCTCTCAAAGCACGTGTCATTTTGTCTTGCCATATTTGGATTTTCTCCTTTCAAAAAAATGAATTGTCTAAGGAGGGACTTTATGTTCCCAGTGTCTGTCATGGTGCCTGGCATAGAGTAGGAGCTGATTAATTGCTTCCTAGATGAATGAGCAAGTCAGAGCTGGGCTTTAGGATGAAGCAATCTATGTATGGCCTGCCAGTGAGATTAGAATGGGCAAAGCAGAAGGTATAGTCATGCCTGAAAGATCCTCAGACCCTGTACTTTCCCAGAGCCTGAGCCATCTGGGCTGCCTTAATGCTCTGAGCCAATTGAGCTCTGCTTTGGAGCAGACCTAGGAAGTCTTGTTTGGTCTCATGTCACCCTTGGGCAGATTTAGAGTTGTGTCCCCTTAACTTGGATGGATCTAGTATCTGGTCAGCTTGTTCAGGGCCATTCTAGTTTGTGCTTTTGTCTCTGCAGTAACTGCATTAAGAACCATTCAACATCTCAAGCTGAGTGGCTTGTTGTCCCCCAAATTCTCTGGCATATGGCTCTTAGCACTCTGCATGTGACCTCTCATGCCTGCCTGGCAGCAAATACAGTCGCATCTCAACCTGGGTGTGGTTTGGAGGATATCTTGGTTTTTTTGTTTTGTTTTTTGAGGCGGAGTCTTGCTCTGTCACCCAGGCTAGCATGCAGCAGCACGATCTCGGCTCACTACAACCTCCATCTTCCAGGTTCAAGTGATTTTCCTGCCTCAGCCTCCCGAGTAACTGGGACTACAAGCTCCCACCACCACACCCAGCTAATTTATATATTTTTGTAGAGACGGGGTTTCCCTATATTGGCCAGGCTGGTCTTGAACTCCTGACCTTGTGATCTGCCCACCTCGACCTCCCAAAGTGCTAGGATTACAGGTGTGAGCCACCATGCCTGGCCAGTCTGGAGGATATCTTTGGCATCCTGGTGTTGTTCCAGTTTATTTGTTTGTTAAAAATATATACATATATACAAATGCAATTAAAGTTCTAGATTGAAAGGACTTGTTCTTTTTGTTGTTGTTGTTGAGATAGGGTCTCATTCTGTTGCTCAGACTGGAGTGCAGTGGTGAGATCTCAGCTCACTGCAGCGTCAACCTCCTGGGTGCAG
>NW_012106030.1:6579556-6579917 GCF_000951045.1 Mandrillus leucophaeus | reverse complement strand
ACAAAAGCATTAATTTAATGGTTAAGTTATTGTGACAATGAAATGATCTCCTTACACTTGGTCAAATATGTTTAAATACAAGGAACTTTTGGTTTCCTAAATAATCACAACAATAAAGGATTATTTCATGGAATTTTTGTAAAGCTCTGATGTTCTTGGAGATATATTCTTACAGATTTCTTTTGTCATCTATAACATTAGAAGGTTGTAAGCCGATAGCTGTTATAGTGATTTAAATATTGTAACTTCATATGGTAAAAGCTGGTATACCATGACAGTTTTATAAAGAGAAAGTTAGGAATTCCTCTGATTTTAAAATTCAGCCAAAACTAAGCCCCCCAAAATAAATAAATAAAAACAA
>NW_012106030.1:6578488-6579506 GCF_000951045.1 Mandrillus leucophaeus | reverse complement strand
ACAATGAAATGATCTCCTTACACTTGGTCAAATATGTTTAAATACAAGGAACTTTTGGTTTTCTAAATAATCACAACAATAAAGGATTATTTCATGGAATTCTTGTAAAGCTCTGATATTCTTGGAGATATATTCTTACAGATTTCTTTTGTAATCTAATAACATTAGAAGGTTGTAAGCTGATAGCTGTTATAGTGATTTAAATATTGTAGCTTCATATGGTAAAAGCTGGCATACCATGACAGTTTTATAAAGAGAAAGTTAGGAATTCCTCTGATTTTAAAATTCAGCCAAAACTAAGCCCCCCAAAATAAATAAAAACAAAACAAAACAACAAGAACATACAAAACTAAGCCCAAGTATATAAAAGTGACTGTTTTCTGGAAGTTTGGATGAAGGCTTTTTTAAAAAAAATCACACTCCTTAATTCCAAAGGGCATCACATTTCCTTGGCACAATTTCCTGACTGTCCTTCCTTTCGGGGCCTCTGTGCATTTAGCTCTAGTGCAGGAGACTGGGAGGTGAATGCTGTCTTTACTGTTCGTTCACTTGTAATGGCTCTTCTTGGCCACCTCCCTGAAAGATCCAAAAGGCCTCCTGCCGGACTGGCAGCTACACAAGCACAGCCAGCCACAGGGGCATCCCTAGGGCCATTACTGGCCAGCATTGAGCCTCCAAAGTACAGAGAACAGCAGTGGATCCACTGGAGTGTCTGCCCCTCCCACCAGGTATCACAGCCTTAAACAACTGCTCTTGCCTTTTTCCTTTGTTCTGCCATTTGTTCTGATTTCGGCTTACCGGAACCTCCGCCTCCCGGGTTCAAGAGATTCTTCTGCCTCAGCCTCCAGAGTAGCTGCGATTACAGGTGCCTGCCCCCATACCCAGCTAATTTTTGTATATTTAGTAGAGACAGGGTTTCACCGTCTTGGCCAGGCTGGTCTCGAACTCCTGACCTCAGATGATCCACCCGCCTCGGCCTCCCAAAGTGCTGGGATTACAGGCATGAGCCACTGTGCCC
>NW_012106030.1:6571483-6573633 GCF_000951045.1 Mandrillus leucophaeus | reverse complement strand
AAAAAAATCACACTCCTTAATTCCAAAGGGCATCACATTTCCTTGGCACAATTTCCTGACTGTCCTTCCTTTCGGGGCCTCTGTGCATTTAGCTCTAGTGCAGGAGACCGGGAGGTGAATGCTGTCTTTACTGTTCGTTCACTTGTAATGGCTCTTCTTGGCCACCTCCCTGAAAGATCCAAAAGGCCTCCTGCTGGACTGGCAGCTACACAAGCACAGCCAGCCACAGGGGCATCCCTAGGGCCATTACTGGCCAGCACTGAGCCCCCAAAGTGCAGAGAACAGCAGTGGATCCACTGGAGTGTCTGCCCCTCCCACCAGGTATCACAGCCTTAAACAACTGCTCTTGCCCTTTTCCTTTGTTCTGCCATTTGTTCTGATTTCAGCTTACTGGAACCTCCGCCTCCCGGGTTCAAGCGATTCTTCTGCCTCAGCCTCCAGAGTAGCTGCGATTACAGGCGCCTGCCCCCATACCCAGCTAATTTTTGTATATTTAGTAGAGACAGGGTTTCAACATCTTGGCCAGGCTGGTCTCGAACTCCTGACCTCAGATGATCCACCCGCCTCGGCCTCCCAAAGTGCTGGGATTACAGGCATGAGCCACTGTGCCCAGCCTGCCATTTGTTCTTTATGTGGCAATAAGAACTAGAATAAACAAATGACTTTTGGTCTTTCCAGCCCCAGTAGTGACAGTTGAACCTTTGACTCGGTTTATCCAGCTCTATAGCTGGTGGCTTGTGGAATCTCATGTAAACTACTAAATATGTTGAACACTTGATTTCTTGATTTGGCCCACTACCAGGTGCCTGTGTGGCTGTGGTAGAAACATAGTTTATTTCACACAAGCTTGTCTTTGGTCAAGTAACACATTGAAATGAGTTGAGCAGATCAGAAAGTGGCCTGAGCCGTTGGCTGGAGGGACTTGGCTGGACACGAATTTCCTCTTTACTCTCAGGCAAGCCCTGGTTTTGTGTATAAGACAGGAAGCTTCATGAGGATACTTTTCATCCTCTCAGGTTATGTGGTCCAAAAATGCTTAGAGGCCTTGATTTGTCCATTTTTATTTTATTTTTCCCCTTGAAGAATGAGACTGAATTTCTCAAACAATACAGCCTCAGAAGTGAATATTCACAACAGTCACGCAGGGTAGAAAAGTCAGTGAGAGAAAGTTAACGGACTGGGCTCTAGAAAGGAAAGAAGCAGGCGACAGCTTTACCCCTAGTGCTCAGTGCATACCATGGTGGGTTCCTTCACTTCCCTAAGGGCAATGACCTCAGCTGACCTCAACCAGGATGGGTACGGCGACCTCGTGGTGGGCGCACCAGGCTACAGCCGCCCTGGCCGCATCCACATCGGGCGCGTGTACCTCATCTACGGCAATGACCTGGGCCTGCCGCCCGTTGACCTGGACCTGGACAAGGAGGCCCACAGGATCCTTGAAGGTTTCCAGGTGAGACACCATCTCATTCTTTCTCTTCTAGTGGTCAATAGCCACTGCTTACATTTTATGGCAGATTCTCCAGGATGAGTAACTGATAACAAGAATAATTACAGTAACAAACAGCTGATGGTGTACATTTGTGAAGCACTTTTTATTTTTAAAAGCATGTTTACATCATTTATTTTATTCTATCATTAGTCTAATACCTTTCAAAAACACACATGCTATTGAGAACTGCTTTGAGTGGCCAGTTGGGATGTGATTTCTTGATAATATAATTGATAATATAAAACCTCTTTATACACACACACACACACGAAATAGTATGTATTTATAAAACTTTATAAATATTTTAATTAATTAGTTTGTTTGTTTATTTGAGATGGAATCTCTCGCTCTGTCACCCAGGCTGGAGTGCAGAGGCGCAATTTCTGCTGACTGCAACCTCCACCTCCTAGGTTCAAGCAATTTTCCTGCCTCAGCCTCCCGAGTAGCTGGAACAACAGGTGCACACCACCATGCCTGGCTAGTTTTTTTATTTTTAGTAGAGATGCAGTTTCTCCATGTTGGCCAGGCTGGTCTCGAACTCCTGACCTCAGGTAATGCAGCCGCCTAGGCCTCCCAAAGTGTTGGGATTACAGACGTGAGCCACTGTGCCTGGCCAGAATTTTAGATTCACAGAAAAGGTATAAAGACAGTACAGAGAGTT
>NW_012106030.1:6550972-6570198 GCF_000951045.1 Mandrillus leucophaeus | reverse complement strand
TGGGCGCATATAGACAGGGAATAAGAGAGGAAACTGCTTCCTGTGGCTGCTAAACTCTCTCAAATACCACTTGGGTGAGAAAGGAAGTGGCTCCATGCCCTCCTCCCCCAGTGACCTTTGATAATTTCAAAGGTGGCAAGATACAGGCATGGACGAGGGATGGGAATCCTGCCCTCAGGCCCTGACTGCAGTGAGCATCTCCCTGTCCTCACTGATACAATGAAGGTTTATGATAATCTCAAGGCGTGGCCTGCTTTAAAATTCTGTGCTTCTCTAGGAATGACTGGCTGGCCCATAGGAGGGCTGAATGGTGCAGCTGATGGTGATGAAATGAACCAGTCCTCAGTGGGCAGAGCCCTGAGTTATTGGTTCCCACCCTGCCCTAGCGTGTTTTGTGTCCCCAAGCAACCTTTTCTTGTTTATCAAGTTTCTGCCTTATAGAAAGGGGCAGTGCTTATAGATGCCACTGCACACGGGTGTGGAGAGATTACCCAATAAATAATGGACGTGGGTCCTGCAACATGTGTGTTACGTGGCAAGCACCACTGTGTGAAAGGCCATTCATTGCTACGTAAGTTATGAAAGAACTGGAGAACCTGGCCCAGCGCTGTGGCTCATGCCTATAATCCCAGCACTTTGGGAGGCCAACGCGGGCAGATCATGAGGTCAAGAGATAGGGACCAGCCTGACTAATATGGTGAAACCCCGTCTCTACTAAAAATACAAAATTAACCAGGCGTGGTGGCACATGCCTGTAATCCCAGCTACTCGGGAGACTGAGGCAGGAGAATAGCTTGAACCCAGGAGGCGGAGGTTGCGGTGAGCCAAGATCACGCCATTACACTCTAGCCTGGCAACAAGAGCAAAACTCCATCTCAAAAACAGAGAGAGAGAGAGAGAGAGAAAGAGAAAGAGAAAGAAAGAATTGGAGAACCCAGTGAATTGCTTTCAGGTCTACGCTGATTCCAGACAGTAGGATAAGAAAGATATAGAAAATCCACTTTGGAAGAAAAGTGTCTCTGAAGAGATTGAGTTTTCCATCTGTAAACTGTTAAAGTGAGGATGCTAACAGTTCCTACCTTAATCCATTTGAACTGCTTGGAACAATGTCTGCAGCAGCACCGTCCTGCAGGACTTTCCGCACTGATAGGAATGTTCTGTAGCTGTGCTGTCCAGTGCGGGAGACATAAAACACAGGCTTTGAACATTTGAAATGTGGCTATTGCAACTGAGAAACGGAATTTTTATTATTTATTTATTTATTTTGTTTGTTTTGAGATGGAGTTTTGCTTTTGTCATCCAGGCTGGAGTGCAGTGGCATGATCTCGGCTCACTGCAACCTCCGCCTCCCAGGTTCAGGCGATTCTCCTGCCTCAGCCTCTGAGTAGCTGGGATTACAGGTGCCTGCCACCACACCTGGCTAATTTTTATATTTTTAGTGGACATGAGTTTCGCCATGTTGACCAGGCTGATCTCAAACTCCTCAGGTGATCCGCTCGCCTCGGCCTCCCAGAGTGCTGGGATTACAGGCTTAAGCCACTGTGCCAGGGCAGAAACTGAATTTTTAATTCTATTTAATGTTAATTACTTTTAATTTAAAGGTAACAGCCCCATTTGGCTAGGGGCTACCACCTTGCTCAGCATGGCTCTGGAACATCCTGAGTACTCAATAAATGTTAGCTACTGTTGCTGATGTTATATGATTATTATTTCATATACTTTCTTTTTTTGTTTGAGATGGAGTCTCGCTCTGTTGCCTAGGCTGGAGTGCAGTGGCACAGTCTTGGCTCACTGCAACCTCCGCCTCCCGGGTTCAAGTGATTCTCCTGCCTGGGCCTCCAGAGTAGCTGGGATTACAGGCATGTGCCACCACGCCTGGCTAATTTTTGTACTTTTAGTACAGGTGGGGTTTCACTGTGTTGGCCAGGCTGGTCTCGAACTCCTGACCTCAGGCGATCCACCCGCCTTGGCCTCCCAAAGTGCTGGGATTACAGGCGTGAGCCACCACACCTGGCCTGTTTTAGGTGCTTTCGAAGGTAAGTTTTGTGCTTAATGTGGGTCAGAACATACATGAGGCTATTTTCTACAAACCTAGAACTCATAAGAACCGACCCTTTACTTTCTGGCACCTCTGCTTCCTCTCAAGGCAGCCAGACATGCTGAAAATGTACTTGTGCAGAGCTCCCTGACTGATGTGTTGCAGATACGTTACAGCTTGCTGCTGCACCTTCAGCTTTTGGGTGGCGGGGTTGGGGGGGTCCCCAGGCCTCTCTACTCCCTGGGAGTCAGGAGTGTTCTTTCCAAGGCCGTGGCTTAGCCCAGGGGAAGTAAACTTGTGCGTCTTCAGCCCTCAGGTCGGTTTGGCTCGGCCTTGGCTGTGTTGGATTTTAACATGGACGGCGTGCCTGACCTGGCCGTGGGAGCACCCTCGGTGGGCTCCGAGCAGCTCACCTACAAAGTAAGGCTGCTGCTGGGATAGGGTTGGAGGAGAATGGGGTGGCAGGGAGGGGACTCTGAGGGAGGCCAGTGCTGGGGTGAGCCCCTGGAGCAAAGCAGACAGCCAGTGTATCAGACAGCATTTGTGAGCAGATCATCTCAGGCCCCTATGGAGTTCTTGCCGTGACCTTGAGTTACCTTGTAACACCTGCTGCTGCCTCCCTGGCCTTATTTTGGCCCTATGGTTTCCCAGTTCCACCAGGTACTTTGCTCTTTTTTTCGTCCCCCACCATGCTGAATGCCAGTAAGGGAGACAGAAATTCCAGCTAATCTGTAATTTCTGGTTATCAAAACAGCGAGGTGACTTCCCCGGACCCTTCCTCAAATGCTGGATCCCTGCCTGTTGCCTCCTTTCTTACTGAGGCAGAGATCCTGGGCCTTGGACCACAGGGTTTGCTTCCCACAGGTGCTTCCTACCACAGCAGGGCCCATGAATCCGGGCGCCATGTGTGACCGTGGAGGTCGAGGGCCCTCCCTTGTCAGCTGCCCTCCGCACACTCACCTCTTGCCCCTTCCTCCTCACACTCCATTTCTAGACATGCCAGCAGTCTGTCACATCCTGAACTCATCAGGCTGTCTCACTTTGCGACCTTTGCTCGTACAGTTTCCTCTGCTTGAAAGGCTTTTTCTCCCCTGTCTTTCTTGAGTGACAGTCACTTCTTGCGAAACTATTACCTAACTGCTGGGTGAGGCTGATACTTCTTTGTCCCCACATAGCATCCTGTGCTTGTACCTGTTACAGCCCCTTCTTCCCTGGGTGTCATAATGACCTGCATGCCAGCCTTTCAGGAGGATAGAGATTGGTCTTCTTTGTCATTGTGCACCTAGTACCTGGCTTATGATGGGAAAGAAGTGCTTGTAGAATGAATGGGGATTGAGACAGGCAAGTTATAAGAGGAACTGATTAGTAACACAGAATAAAATAGCACAGCGTGTATCCTCAGGCAGACAAGTGGTACCGATGTGGTATGTTGGCATTCAGATGTGCCATGGGTACAACAGGGTGTGGCCCGGGGGCTTCATGGAAGAGCCTGAAACTGTGCTGGTCCTTGAAGTGGGCAAGGAGTTGAGTAAGTCATTCTGCAGGCACACTGCACAATTGTGTGTGGAAGATCTTGAGTAAGACGTCATGGAGACAAAGATGTAAGTGCCATCATTTCTGCATTGCAGACTCTCATAGTCTGATGGAAGTGACAGACTTTAAAAAAATTCCTTTCAGCCCAGCAGCAATGCATAGGATGGATTTCTGTCTGTCTTCAAGCTCCCAACCATTGGGGGTGGTGATAATTTGACAAGGTCTCACTTTAATTAAAAATTTATTTTTCGTGGACCCAGAATCTCACTATGTTGTCCAGGCTGGTCTTGAACTCCTGGCCTCAAGCCATGTTCCCACTTGGGCCTCCCAAAGCACTGGGATTATAGGCATCAGCCACCGTACCTGGACCCAGAGTCAGTCCTTTTTGTCTTGCTGTTATTTAAGGTTCTTGGGTCACCACCAGAGCCTCATGTCTGTCTGCTGTTTGTCCTTATCTAGGGTGCCGTGTATGTCTACTTTGGTTCCAAACAAGGAAGAATGTCTTCTTCCCCTAACATCACCATCTCTTGCCAGGTATGTTTACCACTTTGGCCAGGCGCAGAAACCTAGAACTTACTGTATCCTAATTGCCACCAGGGCTGGGTAAAATGTGCTTTCCTGCTTTCTTCTTAAGGACATCTACTGTAACTTGGGCTGGACTCTCTTGGCTGCAGATGTGAATGGAGACAGTGAGCCCGATCTGGTCACTGGCTCCCCTTTTGCACCAGGTGGAGGGAAGCAGAAGGGAATTGTGGCTGCGTTTTATTCTGGCCCCAGCCTGAGCGACAAAGGTAGTGCCTGAGGGGGAATGGGTGGAGACCATGGCTACTCTGTGTGTCCACGCTAACTTATCCTGCATAGGGGTTTATGGCCTTTTTCCTTATTCCATATTAATTTCACCAACATTTTCTAACAGTCCGTTACTCTTAAAGATGTTCTGGCAAGTGATGTGCATAGATTCACTGAAAATACAAAAGGTGACCCACAGTTTCTAGGTAGAGAGCCAAAGAGGGCAAATCGACTATTCCCATAGTGTCTCTATGTAAAATAGAAACCCTGAGGAGGCTTTGCACCAACAGCATCTTAGTGGTGCTCTCAACAGTCCATAGCCGTTTTTGTTTGTTTGTTTTGTTTTGTTTTGTTTTGAGACAGAGTCTCACTATGTCACCCAGGCTGGAGTGCAGTAGCATGATCTTGGCTCACTGCAGGCTCCACCTCCCAGCTTCAAGCAATTCTGTCTCAGCCTCCTGAGTAGCTGGGACTACAGGCGCACGCCACCATGCTTGGCTAATTTTTGTATTTTTAGTAGAGACGGGGTTTCACAATATTGGTTAGGCTGGTCTTGAACTCCTGACCTCAGGTGATCCACCCGCCTTGGCCTCCCAAAGTGCTGGGGTTACAGGTGTGAGCCACCACACCTGGTCCAGAGTCTTTTTAAATAGCATCCTCCACTCCACAGAAGTGAACTCTAGAAATGTATTTCTCCTATGAAGTGTGAGATTCATTTTTGACACTGGGGTCCTGGGTTCAGCGCGGGAACATAAAAGACTTCTGGCAAAAGCTCAACAAAACGAATCCACTTCTATTAGGCTATGAAAGGGATGCTTTCTTTTCACCCCAGTAGTCCTCTCACTTAAAGTATTAGTAAAAAGGATGAGTTGTCTTCTTTAGAGAAACTGAACGTGGAGGCGGCCAACTGGACGGTGAGAGGCGAGGAAGACTTTGCCTGGTTTGGATACTCCCTTCACGGTGTCACTGTGGACAACAGAACCTTGCTGCTGGTTGGGAGCCCGACCTGGAAGAATGCCAGCAGGTGAGGCTGATGCTGGGGCTGGGACCCATAACCACAGGGGCAGGTACCAGCTGCTGTGGAGCCCACTGAGCATGGGACTCAGGCAGAAGGGGTAGGAAATGCTTGACCTTTGAAGGAAAAGCCAAGGCTCTGGGCAAGGTTGCAAATTCTCCTCTTTAGAAATACAAAAATACAATAGACAAGTGTGTTACTTTCTCACAGTTCTGGAAGCTAGAAGTCGAAGATCAAGGTTGAGGTCAGAGAGCTGGTTTCTCCTGATGCCTCTCTCCTTAGCTTGCAGATGGCTGTCTTCCCTCTGTGTGTGTCTGTGACGAATTCCTCACTTCTGCTTTTTTCTTTTGGGAGGAAGGGGTGAGGGTTCACTCTGTTGCAAAGGGCAGAGGGCAGTAGTAACTCACTGCAGCCTCGAACTCATAGGCTCAAGGGATCCTCCTGCCTCAGCCTCCTGAATAGCTGGGACTACAAGTGTGTACCCATGCCTAATTCATTTTTTTTTTTTAATTTAAAAACATTTCTGTAGGGATGGGTTTTTGCAGTGTTGCCCAGGCTGGTCTCAGACTGGCTCAAGTGATCCTCCTGCCTCTCCTCTTCTTTGAAAGACACCCGTTGTATTGCATCAGGGTTCACCCAAATGACCTCGTCTTAACTTAATCACCTCTTTAAAGATTCTATCTTCAAATACGATCACATTCAGAGATACTGGGGGTTAGGACTTAAGTGTAGGGATGGGAGAACCACCACTGAGCCCATAACAGTAGGTACCCCTATACCTCTATCCCAGAGAGTCTGCTGGGAGGCCTGTCAATTGGGAGCAGAATGGTGGGTGTGGCACCTGGAGAACCTGGATGTTGCGATTAACTCCGATAGTCCCCACGCTTTCAGGCCTAGGATCACAGAGACAGAGAGCCTGCTGGGAGGCCTGGATGGGGGGAGGTGCATTTCCTTTCCTTGCACCTGAGTACCTGGCCTGCTCTCAGTCTTGTGCCCTGGCAGCTAAGCCCAGTGTGCTTCATTCTAGGCTGGGCCGTTTGTTACACATCCGAGATGAGAAAAAGAGCCTTGGGAGGGTATATGGCTACTTCCCACCAAATGGCCAAAGCTGGTTTACCATTGCTGGAGACAAGGTATGGCAAGCCCTCCCCCACAGGAGAGTGGACACTCCAACGAAGCTTTCTCGCCTATACAGTATTGATAGATTGTATCTCACAGGCAATGGGGAAACTGGGTACTTCCCTGTCCAGTGGCCACGTGCTGATGAATGGAACTCTGACCCAGGTGCTGCTGGTGGGAGCCCCGACACGTGGTAGGTCACGCACCGCGACACTTTGCTTCCTTTCAGTCGTGTGGCTCCTTGTACGCATTGTATTGGAGGAAAGTTATGAGATCTGGAGCTGAACAGATCTAGATTTAAATATTTCCTTTTTTCATTAATAGCCATCTATGTAACTTTGGGGAAGTTACTTCACCTCTCAGAACTTTTGTATCACCATCTACAAAACTGAAATTATAAATATTTCAGGCCAGGTGTGGTGGCTCACACCTGTGATCCCAGCACTTTGGGAGGCCAAGGTGAGAGGATCACTTGAGGTCAGGAGGTGGAGACCAACCTGGCCAACATGGTGAAACCTCACCTCTGCTAAAAATACAAAAATTAGCCAGGCATGGTGGTGCACACCTGTCATCCCAGCTACTCAGGAGGCTGAGGCAGGAGAATTGCTTGAACCTGGGAGGCAGAAGTTGCAGTGAGCCAGGATCATGCCACTGCACTCCAGCCTGGGCAACAGAGCAAGACTTCATCTAAACAATACAATGAAATAAAATAAAAATCTATTTCAAAGGTTTGTTGAAAATGACATTTGAAAGTAACTTAATGTGTTTTAAAGCCCCTATCCCGTTGAACTTGGAGCTAGAGAAAAATTGTGTAAGTGAGTTCATTAGGAATAGGTCCACTATGAGGACCTATCTGTTTTTGTTTTTTTTTTTTTCTTTTTTGGGACAGTCTTGCTGTGTCACCCAGGCTGGAGTGCAGCAGTGCTCTTATGGCTCACGGCAGCCTTGACTTCCTGGGCTCAAGTGATCCTTGTACTTCAGCCTCCTGAGTAGCTGGGACTACAGGCATGCATCAGCCACCACACTGGCTACTTTTTTATTTGTCGTAGAGACAGGATCTCAACATGGTGGCCAGGCTAGTCTCTAACTCCTGGGCTCAAGTAATCCTCCCTCCTCGGCCTCCCAAAGTGCTGGGATTACAGGCATGATCCACTGCACCCAGCCCTGAAGACATATTTTAATAAGCTGTTATTTTATTTATGGGAAAGAGAGTCTTTTTTAAAAAAAAAAAAAACAACAAAAACTATTCCCTCCCAGATTATAAAGGTGAATTATGCTTATTGTGAAAATTTGTGAAATTACAAGGAAATATATAGAAGGAGAAAAATCACCCCTTACCCAGACATTTAAAAACTGAAGCTTATAACTATATATGATATTGTCATACCTAATTTTTTTACTTATTTTATGTCTTAAGCACATTCTCATGCTAGTAAATATTCTGCTAAAACATGATTTTTGATATCTACATTGCATTTTTTTCATGCCAACATTTACTAACATCACCCTGTTGATGGAATTGTAGGTTTGTTTCCAGTGTTACACTATTGTGAATAAGGAATTATTGAACACTCATGTACCTCATCTTTGACTGCCTTTCTGATTCGTTTTTGGATAGATTCCTGGAGATGGAATTCCTGGAGTAGAGGATCTAATCTTTCTAAAAGCTCTTGTTATATATAATCAAACTATTTTTCAGAAAGATTTTTGTTTCATGCAATATGGGAAAGATTTGAATAATAGGCAGAAGTGGATCAGGCAGGCGGGGTATGGTGGCTCACTCCCGTAATCCTAGCACTTTGGGAGGCAGAGGTGGGTGGATCACTTGAGGTTGGGAGTTAGAGACCAACCTGGCCAACATGGTGAAACCCTGTTTCTACTAAAAATACAAAAATTAATCAGGTGTGGTGGCGGACACCTGTAATCCCAGCTACTCCAGAGGCTGAGCCACAAGAATTGCTTGAACCCGGGAAGCAGAGCTTGCAGTGAGCCGAGATTGAGCCGCTGCACTCCAGCCTGGGCGACCGAGCGAGACTCCGTCTCAAAAACAAAAACAAAACAAAACAACAACCAAAGAAAACAGTTTCTTTTGCTTTAAGTTTTCATTTCTACATGTGTCCTCCTTCGTTCAGTCTTGTAGTGACGGTCTCAAGCAGTAACAGTAGTAATTGCTGTAATGAGCCCAAGAATTTGAGGCCAGCCTGGGCAATATGGGGAGACCCCATTTCTACAGAAAAAAAAAAAGCTAGGCATAGGCATGGTGATGTGCACGTGTAGTTCCATCTACTCAGGAGGCTGAGGTGGGAAGATCACTTGAGCCCAGGAGTTCAAGGCTGCAGTGAGCTATGATTGCACCACTGCACTCCAGCCTGGGCAACAGAGTGAGACTCCATTTATTAAAAAAAAAAAGAAAAATAGAAAATAAGTTTAATTATAACTTTTATATATGTATATAATGTTAATTTATAACATATAGGTATATAAGTATACTACATATAAATGTTATATATACCTATTATATATACATATTACATACATATATGTGTGTATATGTACATATAATGTATACAGATTATATGTGGATATGTATATCTATAATATATATGCCTATCTATAATATATACATGTGTATCTATAATATATACATATGTGTATCTATATGAATTATATATAAATGTATATATTAGATATAAATATATATAAATTAATGTCACAATCAGGTTATTGTTATTGATATATTTCGCCCACATTGTTCAGATGTTCCCATTTTTACTTGTATTTTACTTGTATTTCACCCACGCAATTTGTGGGGCCCAGTTCCAAATAAAAATGCAGGGCCCCTTGTTAAACAATTGTTGAGAATTTCAAGTCAGAGACCGGCCAATGTGAAGACAGGCATAGGACCTTTAGACATGCAGTGCCTGTGTGACCATACGGGGCACACGCCTTGCGTACTGTACAGCTTTTCAAATCTGGGAATCAGGTTAGACACAGCTTCCCTCATTTCCTAATCTACAGCAGTTTTTGCATAGTACCTGCGTTTTATCACAACCATCCCCGAATATGCAGCTTTGCAAAGATGTGGCATCACTGAAAGGAATGCAGGGCTCTCATGTCGTAACTGTGACTGGCCTCCACCTAGTAGTTCATGTGGTGTCAGATGTCACTATTACCTTTGAAATTTCAAAATATCGACAGCATCTCTGCGAGTTCACTGAAGCGCTTCAGTGTGCAGTTTGGGAATCACAGCTGTAAGGCACAGATTAATCTAAATTGGAGAATTTTGATCTACTTTTTTTTTTTCTTTTTGAGACAGAGTCTCACTCTCTTGCCCAGACTGGAGTGTAGTGGCGTGATCTCAGCTCACTGCAGCCTCTGCCTCCCGGGTTCAAGCAATTCTCCTGCCTCAGTCACCTGAGTATCTGGGAGTACAAACGTGCACCACCATGCCCAGCTAATTTTTTTTTTTTTGATATTTTTAGTAGAGGGGGGTTTCACCATGCTGGCCAGGCTGGTCTCGAACTCCTTACCTCAGGTGATCTGCCCACCTCGACCTCCCAAAGTGCTGGGATTACAGGCATGAGCCACTGCGCCCAGCCACTACACCATTTTATATCAGATACTTGAGCATCTGTGGATTTTGGTATCTGTGAGAGGCCCTGGAACCAATCCCTTGTGGATACTGAGGGATGGCTGTATTATTTATAGTAGTGAAAAGCTAGAAATAGCCTAAATGTGAAAAGAATCAGATTTAAAATTTTATAATCCACAAAATCTCCATTTTGTTTAAAATGTGTGTTTATAGATATCTCTCTACCTACCTACCTATCTCACTCTCCACAAAGAAATATATATTATATAAATTTTCTTCTTTATGCTTTTTTTAAATAGATGGAGTCTTGCTATATTGTCCAGGCTGGCCATGAACTTCTGGGCTCAAGTGATCCTCCTGTCTTAGGCTCACAAGTAGCTGGGACTACAGGCATGTGCCACCACACCTGGATTATGCTTTTTTTTTTTTTTTTAGTATTTTTCATACTTTTGATAATGATGAAATATAGAAGATCTTCTTGACATCTTCATAGTTTTGACTATTTTGCAGTAATCCTGAAAGCTGGTGACATTAAGTAACTTATAGTTGATAATTTTTCTTTTTCTTTTTAAGTAATAGGGTCTTGCTCTGTTGCCCAGTCTGGAGTGCAGTGGTGTGACCACAGCTCACTGTAACCCTGAACTCCTGAGGTCAAGTGATCCTCCCGCCTCAGCCTCTTGAGTAGCTCAGACTACAGGCACATGCCACTGATGCCCTATTTTTTTGTAGTGATAGGGTCTCTCTGCATTACCCAGGAAGGTCCATGAGCTCAAGTGATGCTCCTGCCTCAGCCTCCCAAAGTGCTGGGATTATAGGCATGAGCCACCGTGTCCAGCAGGTTTATAGTTTTTCTGAGACGCGAGTATGAACCACGTCGCAAGATGATATCCTCTTTCCTGTGGTTTTCAAGAGTAGAGTTGGTGAGATGCACCTATGTATTACAATAGCTCTGTTGTTTTCTGCTCCCTCCACTGGAAGAAAAGTTCCACTTGAGAAGTAAAATACTTGTGTGTGTTTATTTAAAAAATACCTGCCACCCCCGCAACCCAAACACAACCCTAGGGGCTAGTGCTTATGGCAGAAATGAAGACAATGTGGAGGTCAAAAAGATAATGGTCCTTAATTCGAAGATATAACCATTACAGATGGACTTCTATGTTAACTAGAAGGTATAAGCATTACAGAAGGAATTCTATGTTATAGTAGCATTCTGGAATTTGAGAATTCATAAAGGCCTCTGCTACATGTAGCCCTTTTAAAAGCCAAAGTTCTTCAGGATTATTTTCATTACTAAAATAATATAGAAATGCCTACAACATTACCTTGAGTTTTTTCTCCTTAATTGTCTAAATGTGTATGATAATCCATTGTTTGATTTGCATGATTGAGAGGGTGAGGTGTTTTGAATGACTGAAATTTCCAAGTGTCTAGATTCTTCTATTTTAATTCTGAAGAATTAAAAAAGCACTTTGATGAAATTATTTTAAATTATATACTTCTCTTCTTTAACAGACTGTGATGCATGTTAGAGATTTGGGAGTATTGATTAATTACAGTTCTTCCTCATCCTTGCGCATTTCAAATCATTTGTGAAATAGATTCATGAATCATTCAGAGGGATATCAAAATATGTACCTGTGAAGAGCTGACATAGTTGGATTAGAGAACACAGTCTCAATGGGCAGCCCTATTCAGGTTAATTCTTGCTCCAAAAGCTGGACCTTGGGGTGACTTCTCTGAGAATCTCCCACGTGCAGTGGGGCCAGTGTTCATCTTGTCAGTGGCAGAGCCAGAGAGAAGCCTCAGGTACCCTCCTGCCTGTGGAAGGACTGAGGCAGGGAGTAGACAGAGAGCTGAAAGTATTACTGTATTCCTGGGCGCTCCAGGGAGCTCATGGTCCCTTTAGGAAGCATGAAAAGAAGGGGAATGTGGCCAGGTGCGATGGCTCATGCCTGTTGGGAGGCCAAGGCAGGCGGATCACGAGGTCAGGCGATCGAGACCATCCTGCCTAACACGGTGAAACCCCATCTCTACTAAAAATACAAAAAATTAGCCAGATGTGGTGGCGGGCACCTGTCATCCCAGCTACTTGGGAGGCTGAGGCAGGAGAATTGTTTGAACGCAGGAGGCAGAGCTTGCAGTGAGCTGAGATCACGCCACTGCACTCCAGCCTGGGCAACAGAGTGAGACTCCGTCTCAAAAAAAAAAAAAAAAAAAAGGAATGAAGATTTTCTCTCATTTCAACTTTTCTTGATATTTTGGGCTTTCACTCTGAATATTAACTATTGTACTTTGTTGGCACGTTGTTTTCTTAGGAGACATTGTGTTAGGTCAGGTTGTTTACCCTACATCAGAAAGCTCCAGCTTGCTGAGCTTTTAAAAGTGTTTCTTATTTCCTACTGTTTTCTAGCTGTTATTTCTGACTGTTGTTGCTGACTTTGCTTTGGGCCCTCAGTGACTTCTAGTGGACAGTTTCCTGTAAACAAGGCACAAGTTTGTCTGAAAAAACAGGTCAAATTAGCTCAGTTTTACACACAAAACTCAGTGGATGCTGACGTGAGATCGTATCCACGCACTGACGCTTTGCCAGCGTACAGCAAACTTCTCAGAGGGCCACCAGCCCCGCCAACCCACAGGTGCCATTTATATTTCTGAAATCAAAGCTCTGTTCCAAATAACAAAGTTTACAGCGAAATTCCAACAACTAGCTTTGAGTTCTTTCAAAATTCATTAATTCAAAAAACACTTTATTAAATACTTGTACAGAACCAAGCACCATGCTAGTGACAGTGGCTAGAGAGACAGAGCCATGACCCCATTGCTTGTGGAATGGACGCCTGATGCAGGAGACACAGGAGTGAATGCAGAGCGGTGCTGCCCTGCCATGGGTATTCGGAAGGCACTGGGCCAGCTCATGTCCACTGTAAAATGCTTACCTGAACTCAGAGGTCCTGGGGTCAGGACACAATCACTTGACCATGTTTTGTGGGTCCCAGCTGTCTGCAGTTCTTGTAGTTCTGCTGCGTTTGTGCCCAGAGCTAAAGTCCCACTGGACTCGGTGTTATTACGTATGGGAGCACATGGAAGCGGCCTCTGCTCTAGACCAGGGAGGTTAGGAAAGGCTTCCCAGAGGAGAGGACACCTGAGCCAAATTCCGCAGGGTGAGCAGGAGTAGCCAGCAGAGGGATATGGACGGGGGGCACGGGAGCGTATGCCTCTATTCCAGGCAGAGAGCGCATCGTGTCCAAAGGCCGAAATTGAACACATAGTTTGGGCTGTGGTTTAAGTTCATAATGATGAAGTGTGGGTGAAAGGGTTAACGGCGCTAGATCCCCAAGTGGGAGTCAGATTCTGTAAGGCCTTGTGAAGAGTTTGGACTCCATCCAGAGTCCACTTGTGTTTGGATGTGTCCGTCATGGGGGTGACCTAGGCAGTTTGTGATATGAGAAAATAAAAAGGTGGTTGTGTGGAGACTGTATTAGGGGGATATGACCGGAAAATAGAATACCTGCCTGGAGGGAAATCACTGAAGCTCTCTGGTGTTTGTGCCTTGGTGCCCCAGCTGGTTGTACCTCCCTGTCTGCCGGAGTTGACCAGCACTGAAACCAGCTGTCCTGTAGGATCCCGAGTGATCAGCGTCACTTGAGAATGGGATGCTATTCCGTGTTCTGTAATGCCTACATTTTTGTGAGGCCAGCAGGAACTGTGGTTCATTTCAGATGACGTGTCTAAGGTGGCATTCCTGACCATGACCCTGCACCAAGGCGGAGCCACTCGGATGTACGCGCTCACATCCGACCTGCAGCCTCCGCTGCTCAGCACCTTCAGCGGAGACCGCCGCTTCTCTCGATTTGGTGGCGTTCTGCACTTGAGTGACCTGGATGATGATGGCGTAGGTAAGAAAGGAACAGGACCCTTTGACAAGAATTGAGTCCCTTTGCCCAGTGGGTGGATCTCCTAATTGCATCATCTGGGCTCTGCCCTTATAATTGACAGCCCCGTGGCCCAAGGGCGTTTAGATAGATCTTGAATCAGGCGAGACCAGAGAGGGAGTTGCACTTCTGGAAGATAGTAATATGAGAATCACCTGTGGTAATTGGTATTGATGAATGAAGTAGGAAACAAAAGCCTTTGCCTTTGCCAGGGTGAAATCACGGCAGGCTAAAGGAGACACGAAGATTATTTGCAGGAGATTGGGTTAGGATCCAGTAGCAGAACAAGGAAGAGATGACAGTGAGGAGTCAAATACTTCCTTCTGTCGATTTTTATTGTTTACAGATGAAATCATTGTGGCAGCCCCCCTGAGGATAGCAGATGTAACCTCTGGGCTGATTGGGGGAGAAGATGGCCGAGTTTATGTATATAATGGCAAAGAGACCACCCTTGGTGACATGACTGGCAAATGCAAATCGTGGATGACTCCATGTCCAGAAGAAAAGGTAAAGTGTTCTATAAAATCCTATACCTTACTGGGAAAGGATCACTAATCGCTGATTCCTTGTTAACTCATGTCCACTATAAAATGCTTACCTGAATTCATACATTCTGGGGTCAGGACACCATCATCTGCCCATGTTTTGTGGGCCCCAGCTGCCTGCAGTTCTTACAGTTCTGCAAGATTTCTGCCCAGAGCTAAAGTCCCACCGGACTTGGTGTTATATAGGTTCCTGGTCACACAGCCTCCCACTGCTTGGTCAGGCACCCACAGCACAGAAGAAAGAAAACAGGCCATGGTCATTGGAGTTTCTCTTTTTAAAATAGAGACGGGTTTCTGTTCCATTGCCCAGGCTGGAGTGCCGTGGTGTGATCATGGCTCACTGCAGCCTCAGACTCCTGGACTCAGGTGATTTTCTTGTCTCAGCCTCCCGAGTAGCTAGATTACAGGCATGTGCCACCACACCCGGCTAATCTTTTAATCTTTTGTAGAGATGGAGCCTCACTATGTTGCCCAGGCTGGTACTGAACTCTTGGTCTCAAGCAGTCCTTCCACCTGGCCTCTCAAAGTGCTGGGATTACAGGCATGAGCCACCATGCCCGGCCAGCCACTGGAGTTTCATTAAAAATGGCCTGTCTTTTGCTTTTTGTTTCATTTCTTTGTTTATTCCTGTTTTGGGTGAGTTTCCTTAGGTTACATTTCCTGAGCCTAAAACATTTGGCCATTATTTAACTTTTTTTTTTTTTTTTTTTTTGAGATAGAGTCTGGCTCTGTCACTTAGGCTGAAGTGCAGTGGCAGGGTCTCAGCTCACTTCAACCTCCTCCTCCCAGGTTCAAGCCATTCTCCTGCTTCAGCCTCCCAAATAGCTGGGACTACAGGCATGCGCCACCACGCCCGGCTAATTTTTTGTGTTTTTAGTAGAGACAGAGTTTCACCATGTTGGCCAGGCGGCGATTACAGCCCAAAGTGCTGGGATTACAGGCATGAGCCACCACACCCCACTTATTTTAAAATTTTTTAAATTATTTTTTAAATTGCAAAATTAGTGAAAGTTCACTATGAAAATTTTAGAAAATACAAAATGTACAAAGAAGAGAATTAAGAATTATCTACTTAAAATTCCACTCTGCAGAGCTAATACCTGTTTACCTTTAGAGCGGATCCTGCTAGTATTTTTCCTATGACTTTAATTACTACCATTTATTGTGCATTTAGTATGCATATGCTAAGAACTGTGTATCATTTAATCCACATAAAAGTTATGAAATTAATATTATGCCCATTTACAGATTAAAAAAATTAAAGATCTTAGCTGAGTGTGGTGGCTCACACCTGTAATCCCAGCACTTTGGGAGGCTGAGGCAGGAGGATACCCTGAACCCAGGAGTTCAGGACCAGCTTGGGCAACATAGGGAGACCCTGTCTTAAAACAAAAAAATTAAAGATCAGAGAGGAAGTTTATTCAAGGTTACACTGCTAGGAAGGACGTGGCACAACAGGAATTTGTACCAAGATCTGATTCTAAAGCCTACCCGTAAGTATTACACTATGTGTGTGCATATTTTGGTTAACAATTGCGATCTTATTGTGCATAATTTGTGCATAATTTTTTAACTTTTTTTTTTTTTTTTTTTTTTTTTTAATGGAATCTCACTCTGTCATCCAGGCTGGAGTGCAGTGGCATGATCTTGGCTCAGTACAACCTCCGCCTCCCAGGTTCAAGCAATTCTCCTGCCTCAGCTTCCTGAGTAGCTGGGACTATAGGCGCACACCACCATGCCCAGCTAATTTTTGTATTTTTAGTAGAGATGGGGGTTTCACCACATTGGCCAGGCTGGTCTTGAACTCCTGACCTCCAGTGATCCGCCTGCCTCAGCCTCCCAAAGTGCTGGGATTATAGGCGTGAGCCACTGCGCCTGGCCTTAACCTGATTTTTTTTTTTTTTCTTTTTTACCTACCAATATGCCAAGAACATTTTCTTATGTTATCTGATATTCTTATATAATATGATATTTACCGGCTGATGAGTATTTTATCTACAGATAAACCATAGTTTATTTACCCATTATTTAAGTAACTATTATTAGTCATTTGTGCCATTTCCAATTTTCACTGTTTTTAAATAATATTTATGGTAAAGAGTCACATAAACATTTTTATACATCTGGTTAATTTTCTGACCTGTATTTCTATAAGTAGAATTTCTGGGGTCAAAGGGCATGCACATTTGTAAGGCTAATCAAGAAATGTAGAAATGAGGCCGGGCGTGGTGGCTCATGCCTGTAATCCCAGCACTTTGGGAGGTCGAGGTGGGCAGATCACCTGAGGTCAGGAGTTCGAGACCAGCCTGGCCAGCATGGCGAAACCCCCCTCTACTAAAAATACAAAAAAAATTAGCCAGGCGTGGTGGTACACGCCTGTAATTCCATCTACTCAGGAGGCTGAGGCAGGAGACTTGCTTGAACCTGGGAAGCAGAGGTTGCAGTGAGCTGAAATCGCGCCACTGTACTCCAGCCTGGGTGACAGCGTGAGACTCTGTCTCAAAAAAAAAAAAAAAAAAAGAAATGTAGAAATGAGGGTATAAGGGTATACTTAAAATTGATTTTAGAAAACCACACAAACAGTAATAACGTTGTCTGTCTTCTCAATTTTTTTCTTCAGGCCCAATATGTATTGATTTCTCCTGAAGTAAGTATCCCTTGAAAGACTGAAGAAAGAAAAATTACCAAAACAATGCCCCTTGGCTTATTTTAAACAGATAAAGTATTGCGCTGTGTTCTCCAAAGTCCATTAACAGACAGCATGTTTTGCAGGCCAGCTCAAGGTTTGGGAGCTCCCTGATCACCGTGAGGTCCAAGGCAAAGGTGAGCCCCAGGACTTCATTTCATTGACGTTTATGTTAGTACTAAGGGTGGGATTTGGTGGTCTCACTTCTAGGTTTATTTCAGATTTTATTTTTATTTGAAAAGGAGAAGAACGCACAAAAAGAAAGTAACATTCACGTATAATCCCATCACTTTCTTGGTGGAAAGTTTCCCTTTTTACTCTTCCTGTTTTATCCTCTACAGCGGGGGTTGGGGCCAACTCGTCTGCCATCTAATTGTGTAGAGCCACGAACTAAAAATGTCAGCTCATGCTGAGATGGCTGAAAAGAAATCAAAACAGAATATCTTGTAACATTTGAAGTTTAAATGACATGGAAGCTGCAGTGCCCACACAGCTGTGGTGGAACACAGCCGGGCTCATCTGCTGTGGACTGCCGCGCTGCAGTGGCAGAACTGAGGGGTTGCTTTGGAGACTGATGCCTCACAAAGCCTAAAGTATTTATTATCTGGCCTGTTCCCCAAAATTGTTTGCTGGCCCTTGCCCTAGAAGATAACCATTGTTAATATTTTGCTATTTTCTTCCAGACTTTCAGAGTTATTTATTTATTTATTTATTTATTTTTTATACAGAAGCTTGCTCTGTTGCCCAGGCTGGAGTGCAGTGGTGCAAATTCGGCTCACTGCAACCTCCACCTCCCAGGTTCAAGTGATTTTCCTGCCTCAGCCTCCCAAGTCGCTGGGATTACAGGTGCCCACCGCCAGGCCCAGCTATTTTTTAAAAATTATTTTGTAGAGATGGGGTTTTGCCATGTTGTCCAGGCTGGTCTGAAACTCCTGGCCTCAAGTGGTCTGCCTGCCTCTGCCTTCCAACCTTCCAAAGTGCTGGGATGATAAGCATGCGCCTCTGCACCCGGCCCAGAGTTTTTCTATGACTTTAGAGATATACACACACCTTTTTTTTTTTTTTTTTAAGACAGGGTCTGGCTCTTGTCACCCAGGCTGGAGTGCAGTGGCGTGGTCTCAGCTCACTGCAACCTCTGTCTCCTGGACTCAAGTGATCCTCCAACCTCAGCTCCCTGAGTAGCTGAGACCACAGGTGTATGACACCATTCCACGCTACTTTTTGTATTTTTAGGAGACAGGGTTTTACCATGTTGCCCAGGCTGGTCTTGAACTCCTGGACTCAAGTGGTCCACCCGCCTTGGTCCCCGATTTTTTTGGCTATTACAAACAGTGCCATAGTGAGCATTCTTGTACCTGTCTGTAGCTTTTTATAAGGTGAGAATCTTAAAAGTAGGATTGCTAGATCTAAAAGTGTACACATTTTAAATTTTGAGATGGTAGATTAAAAAGTTTAACCTTGGCTGGGCGTGGTGGCTCACACCTGTAATCCCAGCACTTTGGGAGGCTGAGGCAGGTGGATCAACTGAGGTCAGGAGTTCAATACCAGCCTGGCTAACATAGTGAAACCTCCTCCCTACTAAAAATAAAAAAAATAGCCGAGCATAGTGGCGCATGCCTATAGTCTCACCTATTCGGGAGAGTGAGGCAGGAGAATGGCATGAACCTGGGAGGCGGAGGTTGCAGTGAGCTGGGATGGTGCCGCTGCACTCCAGCCTGGGCGACAGACCAAGACTGTCTCCAAAAAAAAAAAAAAAAAATGTGGGGGCCGAGCGCGGTGGCTCACGCCTGTAATCCCAGCACTTTAGGAGGCCGAGTCGGGCAGATCACCTGAGGTCAGGAGTTCGAGACCAGCCTGGCCAAAATAGTGAAACCCCATCTGCTAAAAATACAAAAAATTAGCCGAGTGTGGTGGTGGAGGCCTGTAATCCCAACTACTCGGGAGGCTGAGGCAGGAGAATTGTTTGAACGCAGGAGG
>NW_012106030.1:6508461-6550922 GCF_000951045.1 Mandrillus leucophaeus | reverse complement strand
GAGGCGGAGCTTGCAGTGAGCTGAGATTGCGCCACTGCACTCCAGCCTGGGCGACAGAGCGAGACTCCGTCTCAAAAAAAAAAAAAGAAAAAAGAAAAAGTTTAACCTTAAAATATACCTCTAAACCACCGATTGCATTCATCCATTTATTTTAGGTTATGACACTGTATAGAACTGTGCTAGGCTATGAGAGATAAAAACAAGGAGAAGGCAAAGTCCCTGTTCTTGAAAATAAGATTTATATACCTGGAAAGTCAAAATAAATGCAAATTAGTATAGGACTAAATGCTTATGAGTAGTATGAAGAGTAAGTCTTTTAACAGTGGGTTGAAGGGCTGTGGAAGCCATAGATATTTGTATATAACCATGTCTGTAAGACTTGGTAAGTGCTGTGGACCAGGCTCCTGTGGACCTGGTGGAAGGTGGGAGGAGGAAGAGGATTAGGAAAAATTTTGGTGAAACTGCCCTCTAGTGGCCAATAATTTAAGTGACCCATTTACAGGCAGGTCTAAAAATGTAGGATTAACCACACAACAAAAAGATGGTTATTAACTTTTTGGGAAGATTCTCAGAAGATCTGATCACAGGAATCCTTTATACCACAAGCTTGGCTTATATTTAAAGTTTTATTCATTTCAAAAATTAGACTTTATCAAGAATCTATGTATTATAACATAAAACTCTACATATATCAACTATAACTTACATCAATTGAGAGTAGTAGTATATACAGATGATCTAAAAGTAATTTATATTTTATTCCTTTTTGTAAAACAATGCAAATGCACCTTCCTAATTATTGTTCACCTGGGTTAGTGTCAAAATTACTGCACTTTTCCAGCACATACCTGAGCTTGGGGGCATTTTTGAGCACTCTGGGCGTAAAGATAAATTAGATGTTGTGTTTCAAAAATGGGCATTGACAATCAGGATGAGCAGAGTGGCCTTTTCCTGAGATTTGGGTACAAGTTATGTTCTGAAGACTCCTTCCTTTCTGTGGCATAAGAGCATTCAGTAATGAAATTAGTCGTAACAAACTAGAATTAGGATTCAGTTCTGAAACTTCTCACAGGGCTGCGTTCCATCAGCTCAGAAGCCTCAGCAAAGCAGTAACTGAGTGTGTAGTGAGTAGTGTTGTATCAAGCACCTGTGAGATAGACAAATAAACCTGAGACATGGTCCCAGCCCCAGGTGCTTGTAGTCTAGGTGGGAAAATATAACAGGCTCACAAGACCATCCAGGTTGGTATATGATGACCACGAGCCAAAGGAGGTCAGACAGCAACTGCAGCGGAAGTCTCTGCTGGTGGAGTCAGGGAAGGGCCTGCAGAGATTATGGGCCCGGAGCTGCATCTGGAAAAATGACTAGACTCTGACAAAACAGAGAGAAGCTGAAGGCCAGGCAAATTTAGTAAATGTATAATTCCATAAATTGGGAAAGAGAGGGAGAATAAATTACCATTTGATTCCGTTTTCTTAAGTGTAGATTTTCCCTGTTAATTGACACTGGGGTATTAAGGGATAAGATAAGCACAGGGCTAAGCATAGTGTTTGACCCATGGTAACACCTCAACAAATTTTAGCTATGATTATTATTTCTGGATTTCATCAGTAGTTTTCAAAATTAAATAAGAAACTGTCATACCCTGCTCTGACCAAAATACTGTCAGCCAGTTTGATCACCCGTACCTCATGTGCCAGCTTTGGTTCAGAATAACTTTTGTCAGTTTCCACAAATCAAATCCAACCTCGGAGTATGAAGATTTGCCACCACCAAAAATGTTTAAAGACCAGGCATGGTGGCTCACACCTGTAACTTCAGCACTTTGGGAAGCCAAGGCAGGTGGATCACTTGAGGTCGGGAGTTCGAGACCAGCCTGGCCAACATGGCGAGACCTCGTCTCTACTAAAAATACAAAAATTATCCAGACATGGTGGCACATGCCTGTAATCCCCGCTACTCCGGAGGCTGAGACACGAGAATCGCTTGAACCTAGGAAGCAGAGGTTGCAGTGAGCCGAGATCGCGTCACTGCACTCCGCCTGGGTGACAGGGCACAACTCTGTCTCAAAAAAGAAGAAAATGTTTTAAAAACTTGTAGCAGGTTTTGAAGGCAATTCTGAAAGACGGGTCCTAAAATGTTTTAAGCAGCAGGGTAGGTGAGAGGTGCGCTAAATACATTGACAAAGCCAGTTTCTGGGGGAACTCCTTATTATTCAAGATATGTTCTCCACATTGTACCAGAACTAAGCATGCACTGCCATACTTCTCCTTTATGATTTATGTGCCAAAATAGGGATTGGGGTGAGCGTCCTTAGCTGTGGGCTTCAGAACCTACAGATGTGAGAAAGTGGTCTGCAAACGAAGGGAAAGTGGCATTTGAGTTTAAGCCAGGGGCAGGGGATCTGGCCAGTGTCTTATTCATCTTTATATTTCTAGAGCATAGCACGATGCCTGGACTACAGTAGGAACTCAACAGATGTTATGAATGAGTCATTAATTCTGTCTGTCATTTGTCCCCTACAGAATCAAGTCATCATTGCTGCTGGAAGGAGCTCTTTGGGAGCCCGACTCTCCGGGGCACTTCACATCTATAGCTTTGGCTCAGATTGAAGATTTCACTGCGTTTCCCCACTCTGCCCACCTCTCTCATGCTGAATCACATCCATGGTGAGCATTTTGATGGACAAAGTGGCACATCCAGTGGAGCTGTGGCAGATCCTGATAGATGTGGGGCTCCTGGGAGTAGAGACACACACCAACAGCCACCCTTTCTGGAAATCTGATATAGTAAATATATGACTGCACCAGGAGTATGTGAAATATCAGACACACTCTGCTCATTCATGTCTCCTTCCACAGTTTATTTCCTCGCTTCCTTTGCATCTAAACCTTTCTTCTTTCCTAACTTTTTGCCTATAGTCAGACCTGCTGTACCACCTATTTCCTCTTCCTCTTGAATGTCTTTCCAGTGGCTGGAAAGGTCCCTCTGTGGTTATCTGTGAGAACAATCTCTGTACACAATTCCTCCTAAAAACATCCTTTTCTTAAAAAAGAATTGTGCAGCCATAAAAAAAGAGCAAGATCATGCCCTTTGCAGGGACATGGATGGAGCTGAAGGCCATTAACCTTCATAAACTAATGCAGGAACAGAAAACCAAATACTGCATGTTCTCACTTGTAAGTGGGAGCTAAATGAGAACACGTGGACACAGAGAGGGAAACAGCACACACTGGGGCCTATGAGAGGACGTAAGGTGGGAGGAGGGAGAGATAAGGAAAAATAACTAATGGATACTTAGGGCGATGAAATAATCTGTGTAACAAACCCCCATGACACACCTTTATGTATCTAACAAACCTGCACTTCCTGCGCATGTACCCCGGAACTTAAAAGTTACAAACCAAATTGAACTTAAAAATAACAGATTGGTGGCCCATGCCAATCCACGTATAATCGAAAGCATAGTATACAGAAAAAAAAGAAAGAAACTGAATGAGGAAAAATAGTACAGAGAAAAGTATGGGGGTGAGAGATAACCTCACATTCCAAATCACTTGTGACTTAGTCCTTTTTAACTTTTATTTTAGGTTTGGGGTACATGTGAAGGTTTATCTTTTCTGCTCCTCCTACTCCTATCCCCTTCCCCCCTCAAGTAGACCCCAATGTCTGTTGTTTTCTTTGTGCTCATAAGTTTTTATAACTTAGCTCCCACTTATGAGAACATGCTGTATTTGGATTTCTGTTCCTGTGTCGTGTGTTAGTTTGCTAAGGATGATAGTCCTTTTTTTTTTTTTTTTTTGAGACGGAGTCTTGCTGTGTTGCCCAGGCTGGAGTACAGTGAAACGATCTCAGCTCACTGCAACCTCCGCCTCCCAGGTTCAAGTGATTCTCCTGCCTCAGCCTCCCAAGCAGCTGGGACTACAGGTGCAAACACTACGCCTGGCTAATTTTTGTATTTTTATTAGAGACGGAGTTTCACCATGTTGGCCAAGCTGGTCTCAAACTCCTGACCTCAGGTGATGTGCCCACCTTGACCTCCCAAAGTGCTGGGATTACATGCATGAGCCACAGGACCCGGCCGATAATCCTTTCTTAATGAGGATTAATGCCTTTTCAACGTTTATATAGTGAAGGACAAATACAAAAACCAAGAGTATCACCATTCTGTGGCCTCCAATGCTTTTGTAGAGTTGGTTGTTCTAACACCTAAAGAGCCTAGTGACACTGCTAGTTTTAAGCCATCTCATGAGAGACCTTTGTCGCATTAGATTATAACTTGTGCCAAAGGAACTAGAGGAAAAAGATGCGGCCTGAGCCACAGGCTACTGTAAGGGCTGGAGAAGAAAGCAGGCCTTGGCCTCACTTGTTCCTGGGCTGTTTTTCGTAGGATGGATTTCATTTGCCAGTCCTGCAATGTGGCACATTTAAGGGAAAGGAATGTATCATAGGGTTTCAGTGTCAGTAAACATTAGCGGGCATTATCTATAAACAGTAACTGGTTTATTTTGTGTTAAATTGGGAAGAACCTCTTTCTTCTGCTACTGGTGAGATGATACTAAAAGCAGGAGAAAATAACAAATGAGAAGAGGCCTTCTCCTCTCGGCTTCTCTCAAGGCAGAGCAGAGATTGGTGAAAAGGGGACAGGAAGAAGAACCCAGCTGAAGAGTGGGAAGTTAACAAGAACATCAACAGGCACATCCCTAGAGAGCATCTCTGGGTCACTCACAGGATGACCTAAGAGGTACATGTGCTGGCTGCATAGTAATCTACGGCACAGCAAAAGCACAGGGAAGCGCCATTTGGTTTCGTTTAGGTACAATTATTGGTAGCCCAACCTATCTGAAGAGTTACTTTTAATTAAAAGGATGATTATTTTTAGGAGACCAGAAATTACTTAATTGTATTCACTTATGAGTTGAGCAGTTTGGCAGAGCAGACTCTGACGTGACACTTCAGTAAAGGGATGTTTTTCTCAGTACTGGATCTTTTCATTAGACAGATGCATTTATATAAAGTGTCAGTGTTTTTATGCTTCACTAAATGAGGCCTGTGCTTAAACATGACCATTATTTACCTCACGATTTACATTTTTCTCAATGCCTGAATACACCCAATAGCAAGCACCAGGTGGAGGTTAAGACCCACAAAAATGGAAGCTTCCTTTCAAGTGTATAGGACATTTAACCATGCTAACCCTACTGTCAAAAACAATGTAAATTATACTCCTACTGTAAAAGGTCAACTGATATGACAGATATGTAAAAAACCTGGCATACAGGAAAAAATTAATGCATGACAGTCTATTAATATGCAGGACACATATTATCCTGATATGTGGATTAAATTTTCGTTCCACTAAGTATTAACTATAGTTTTAAGCACTGATTCTGCTTAATAACTAAAATGTAAAGACCTTACCTTGTAGGCTTGTAATTTCTCATTAACAGAAATCTGAACTTATACAAGTTTAATTCAAATTTATCTTTATTTCAAGATATCAGAAGATATTTACATATTTGCATTTTTCTGTCTTTCTACTATCTGTGTATATGTAACAGCTTTTCTCAAGGCTTCAAGATAGGAATTGTTTTATGCCTTTGTATCACAGACCTAAGAGACCAAAATTATTTGAAGAGGGAGTGGGGACAAAACTGGGGTCTCTGCAGTCCCTACTCCATGTACCATCCGTTAGCTCACCTCTGTAGGTATTACTGAAGTAATGAGAGTAAGTCTTAAATCCAAAGTGCAACTTTAACATTGCAGTTCCAAACAGTAAAGCTGTATACAACTCTTGGAATAACTCAGCAAAATAAACAGCTTTTTAATATAAAATTGGTTAGTGCTGCTTATCAGTCTATGTTCATGAAGAATAAAGTGTTAAGAGCATCCTCAGAGCATCCTCAAATGACACCTGTTGTGCCCACATTTGTTTAGGGGCCTTCCAAACACCAAGAGAGTACCACACCCTGTACTCGACATGCTCGACAGGTGATCTGACTGCTTGCTCACTCATGTAACCCAGTGTTTGGTACCCACTTTCAAACAGTAATTAATGTGCTCAGTCCATTTTAGTTCAAAATTTAAAACCAAGGAACTTCATATATTTTTGGCATAAGCTGATTTATTATTTACGAGAACTTTAATATAAGAAGCCTCCTGCAATCACAAAAGTGGAACTAGTTGACATTTTGAAATCATACTTGATATAACCACCTTCAGGAATTTTACAAATCACTAGCAACTTCCGTTTATCATATTTATGAGGTAGTTACATTATTTTTCCTTTTATTGACACGATTCATCAAAAAATTATTTTACCCAAGCTCATAAACTAAGTCAATAAAACTGCAAGGAAAAATGACCAAAATTCTATCTTTTGCCTGATCTGAGTCAAATCAAATGTTGCCCTCTGGGATTCCAATTCTTCATGTCACAGTTAAGTAGTACTTATTAAGTATTTTACAGTGGTAAGACCTAAAATAGCAGCAGTGTGCTCTGAGGTGTCCCAAAACGGTGCCCTGTGAAATCTAAGTATTATCAAATATAATCTTAAAAATCCTAAGAGATTCATAACGCTAGAGGGTGCTGTATGTTCACACTCCTCCAACAAGCACACCATGACGCATGTTCCTGACCCACAGTGTGGTTGGTGCACAGGGGCCACTGCATGCTCGAGTCTAGCCCAGCCTGTTCTGTGCCATTCTGTTCTCCAGCTTCCCTCTAATGGCTTCCCATGACCACACACAGGAATGGGGAAACCTTACTTGTACTTCATCTCTTTTCTTCCGAATCAGCTACGGGAGTAACATTTTTATTCCTATCACCATACCACCCAAAAAATGGACTCTTAAACTTCCTCATATGACATCACATTAGGGTAATCATGTACCCTCAATATCAGGATAACCATATTTATTCTGTTGTTATCACATTTGTAGTGCAAGAGCTGGACACTCTAGAATCTTCCATGCACACTACTTTGGGAGGCTTAACTAATGTTCTAGTACATAACTGTATTTAACCTCCAGAAAACATTTTAAAAGGCAGGTAGGATGTTAAAGAGGATGGCAGCTTTCAGGCTTACAAATATTAGCCATTTGTTTTAAACGCCCGTCTCTGTGGAAATGAGACGATATCACAGTTCTAACATTTAGTCACCCTCGTGTTTTAGGAAGCTCATTTGTCAGCTTCTGAGGTGTAGGCGTATAGATTAGCAGGGCAATACGTATTTTTCTTTTTGGGGCAGGGCAAGGGTGGTATCTAAAAAAATCTACTTTAAAAATCAATAAATGGACAAAGTGCTACAAAACAGTAACAGAATGGAAATACTTCCTTTCAACTTGATTTCCAAAGGCTGTAATTACAGAGAGCAAAGAAAACTAGTCTTAGGGGTTGAGAACGTGAAATCTTGATTAGGCATCCATACAATGGTGATATTAAATTATTTCTTTTTATTCACCTTTTATTTAAAAAAGGGGGCAAATACAAGAAAATAAGGTTATGTCAAAGTTTGGTTTTTAAAGCTCAAACTTCCAGAGTTTGTTGTAAGGTTAATACATAGAATGCTAGCTTTTTAGTCACCTGAGAATCAGGAAATTCATATGAACGTAATTCCCTATACTAAGAACGATAGCTACCTATGGGCTTGTCAAGTTCCTACGCTTCATTCAGCATGAAATTGTACTTTTCTTGATATGTATAAATTAAATAAAGTCTATACAACTATCTGTGCTTGTGTTGCCTCTTACCACATCTATAAAAACAGCATTTAAAGTTTGTAGGAAATAGAATTTTGGCCTTCTACAAAGCAAATACTTTGTTTCTTTAACTCAGAATTCTGGAAATGCAATCCAGTTCTGGTATTGTGACTGCCAAAATATTTTTGTTTTCAAACATTAATTTTTTTCAAGTGTGTGACTCTATACAAGAAAATAATAAAAACAGTATCAGAAGTTTCCTGTGACTACCATTAAAAAAACTTCAGTATCCACTGGGCTGTTCCTAACGGTTTGTTAGGATGCCCCTTCCTGATCCAAGTCCATCCAGTCTGAGGCTGTTTTTCAATTCCATGCTTCTATCTGCCAGAAGAGTCTTTTTAGGTAAAGGAGCCATCTAAATAAAGCAGAAATATTAATTTTAGTATGTTTTTAAAAGAAAAGTCACTAGTAAAATGATATATTATGTAACTACTCAATGAAGAAAGGACTATAAGCAGTATCAGTGTCTTAAGTATTTATTCCAGTGGTGTCTTCAAGTACAAAGAAAATGGAGGTGAGTTTTCTATCTTTTCTTATGAGAACATTATAAATGTTTCCTATATTTCCATTTGGTTATGACAGAACCTTATACCAGAATTACTAACATCTGTTTAAATGTATGTTTGTCAGAGAGTTCTACAGAAATTATATTTCTAACGTATTTATTGTGTTAGGCAGTGTGCTAGTAAGTGCTTTACACATATTATCTCAATTATTTCTTCCCATAACCCTATGAAGCAGGTAATACCTACTTAACAGACAGGGAAACTGAGGGAGGTTTGAGAAAGCAACTTGCAAGGGTCATAGTGCCTGTGACAACTGAAGCCCAGGTGCTCTGACTTTAGGGCCCACGGCCATAACCCTTCCGCAGTACTGCCGTGAACCATATCCTTCATACCATAGGAGGCAATGGAGCTTCTAGCTGTCGTCCAAGAAATGAAAGCAGGCGCCTCCAGATGAGGCCACTTCCCATGAACATAATTCCTGTAATCAGCCAAAAAATCCTGTGGTCCTAAAAGAGAACACATAGTTCATTTCAATCGCAAAATGTAAGGTTCCTTAGAGAGAAGATTCCCTGAACTGTTGTCCCAGAGTTTGAAAGCCTTATGTTATTTGTACAGCTCTTTCCCATAGAAAGGAACGAAGAAACAAGTGCCTTGATACCCACAGAATAAATCAGGAGAAGAGCATGATTTAAAAGGTTTTAAATATTTTAAAATCATCTATATGCCAAATGTACTGCTTTTACTTTGTGTTTCTTTCCAGCCTTTGTTAAGTGCGTACAAATCTTAATAGTCATGATGCTAGAGGACACGCAATTTAAGGTTTTTGCTTATATCCACAGTTCTCAAACTGTGAGCTGACATGCCCTGG
Organism: Mandrillus leucophaeus; assembly: GCF_000951045.1. NCBI lineage: Eukaryota > Metazoa > Chordata > Mammalia > Primates > Cercopithecidae > Mandrillus > Mandrillus leucophaeus. Next base: position 6,541,788 of record NW_012106030.1, on the reverse strand, counting down.
GCACCACAGCACCTCAGAATATTTTAAACTTTCAAGGGAAATAACACAAAAGAATCTGTAACATAACAAAAGAAATTTTTTGTCCACGGATACTGTGAAAAAATTACTAAGACACTAAGGGCATCGTGATCCAAGAAAGTCTGGGAACCTCTCTTAGAAACACATTCTTCCTCACCATTTTCAGAATGGTAATACTTTTGCAGCACACTGTTTTTAGATGATGTACAGAATCACAGAATTTAAATGTAATCTCTCACAAGGAAGGAATCCCATTCACAGCGATGCTGTTAGTTGGTTATCATTGGCTCCAGTGATTGAGAGCTCACTTCTTCAAAGATAGCCTGTTACACAACTCATCAACTATCACTGATGGAGACGCATGTCACTTACTGAGCAGAAATCTGCCTCCTTTTTTTGTTGTTGCTGAGATGGAGTCTTGCTCTTCACCAAGGATGCAGTGTAGTGGTGCAATCTTGGCTCACTGAAACCTCCGTCTCCCTGATTCAAACGATTCTTGTGCCTTGGCCTCCCGAGTGGCTGGGATTATAGGTGTGCGGCACCATGCCCAGCTAATTTTTGTATTTTTAGTAGAGATGGGGTTTTACCATGTTGGTCAGGCTGGTCTCGAACTCCTGACCTAAAGTGATCTGCCTGCCTTGGCCTCCCAAAGTGCTGGGATTACAGGCGTGAGTCACTGTGCCTGGCCAAAACCCCCCAAGTTTTAGAAATAATAATACATTCTCACCTCTTCAAGGGAAGATTCCAAATTCATTCCAAAGGCAACTCCCATTAGTCCAAAGAGCGAAAGAGAGAAGGTTCCCATGGTCAGCTGTAGATTCAACCTCATCATCACGTTACGGTGGCTGGAGAGGAGAACACCTATTCAGATTAGAAGGGCCCACTAACTATACAGAACACATTCATCAAATCTATTACAGACCACATGGATGAAACCTACACATCAAAAAAAAAAAAACAAAAAGACTTTAATGTAGTATAGATGTTAATGATGGCATAATTCCTCACAAAATGATATTTTCCTTAAACACTTTATCTTATAATTATTAAAAAAACTTACTGTTTTATATAATGCTTTCTTACCTGTCCAGATTGATGAAAATAATACTTTGTGAATCATCAATCAGCACCCTAAGCTCCCGAGCTGCATTGGAGAGATCGTCAGCCAATCGGTAGTAGTTTTCCAACAGCAACTCCATCTCTTCTGCATGGTCAATCCCAGCACTGCTCTTTTCACTTCAATTAAAAGACAAAATAATTAACATACCCCAACATGTGTATCTCATACTTAGTAACAAAAACTTCCTAAATTAGTATATAGCATTCAGCTACCAGTGGAAAAGCTAGCCTTTTGTCTTGTCTTGTCTTTTTTTTTTTTGAGATGGAGTTTCGCTCTGTTCCCAGGCTGGAATGCAGTGGCGCGATCTCGGCTCACTGCAACCTCTGCCTCTCGGGTTCAAGCAATTCTTCTGCCTCAGCCTCCCCAGTAGCTGGGACTACAGGCGCGTGCCATCATGCCCGGCTAATTTTTGTATTTTTAATAGAGACGGGGTTTCACCATATTGGACAGGCTGGTCTTGAACTCCTGACCTTGTGATCTGCCCGCCTCAGTCTCCCAAAGTGCTGGGATTACAGGCATGAGCCACAGCGTCCGGCTGCCTTTTTCTTTTCTATTGTTGTGGCCAATCTGTAAGTAGCTATGTCAACTGATCCTAAACACTTTACAGATTAAGTTGAGGACAGAGGTTCCATCCGTATGTAGACTAGTTGGTGTCACTGTATTACATGGCCCCAATCCAAGAGATTTTTATGCGGATACATGCTCCCAGTATAACAGGAAAATCCAGATATGTGAATGCAGATGAATTAGTGTAAATCCAGTACCACTGTCAGGTAAAACAAAATCCACAACGAAAAATGTCAAGACCATTTCCTTTTGAGGTGTGTGTTCCTTTTGAGGTGTGTCCATAATGTGATTTCATATAAAGAAAATGTTTTTGAATGGTATCAATAATAACTTTGCTCCCCTACCCTACCAAGAAGGATAAGGAGGAATGAAGTACTCTGAAGAGGTACTTGTTTCATAAAGCATATTAGAGACAGACTGAAAGACTGGCCTAAGCAAAGCAAACAAGAGTTTCTGCTACCATACCTATCTGCTATCTACCAAATGTTATATAGCCCCCTTTATCTTATTGTTTTCTTATCAGGATATAAATAACCAATTTTTCAAAGTGCTTTAAGAAAATCTGTACAGACTGTGGAAACTAAACTCATTACAAAGGTGTATTAATTTCTGATATTGCTCTAGAAAGACAAAAACAAAATATTTGGGTATTTAAAAGTAAACATTTAGCTGGAGTGTGCACAAGAAGCATAAACAATTTCTAAATTCATAAAAGACAAAAGGTTTATAACATTTTCATTAGACTGAACTTATATAATTCATGTTAATGCTGCACTCATGTATTTACCCCACTTTTCCCCTCCCCCATGTAAATGTCTCTCTCACTCTGCTTCCTAGGTAAGTTATTTTGGTAGATGTATGTGCCGATCTGGTGGTCAGTCCCTTGAATATAAAGGTAACTGTGTGTTTAGATTCACTGCACGTCAGCAGTGTTGGGTATGTAGTATGCATACTCATATAATTACACTGAATTAGATACGATACTCTATCTGGGGAAATACTCTTATCTGGAAACTGGGGATGAAAATCTCTATATTCTCTAGTCAAGAAAAATGTTACATTCTGTAATGAAAAATCACTTTGAAGTGGAAAAGGCAAAATATTTACTCTAAGGAAATAAATAACAAAGTATAATTATATACTTACAAGACTTGCGGGTCGCTCCATTTTGATAGACAGAGCTCTTCTAGCAACTCTTCCTCATCCAAGATCTCCAAAATTGACTCTTTGAAAATTTTAATATCTGTTTCTAACTCTGATAGACTATAAGAATAGATACACAAAAATGATCAATAGAATAAACTTATAAAAACATTTCATAATAGTTTTTAGAGTATCTTATCAAATATATTATCTTATACATTCATGCTAAACAATGACTTATTAAAAAAAAAAAAAAAAGGGTGAGTATTTACCAGGCAAATTAAGAATCAGTTTGGCCAGGAGTGGTGTCACAAATCCTCCTAGCACTTTAGGAGGCCAAGGCAGGAGGATTGCTTGAGCTCAGGAGTTTGAGACCCTCCTGGACAACACAGTGAGATCTTGTCTTACAAAAAAATTCAGAAAATTAGCTGGGCATGGTGGCGTGTGCCTGTAGTCCCAGCTACTTGGGTGGTGAAGGTGGGAGGATCGCTGAAGCCCAGCAGGTTAAGGCTGCAGTAAGCTGAGACTGCACCACTGCATTCCAGCCTGGGCAACAGAGTGAAACCCTGTCTCAAAAAAACCCACAAAAAACCCAAACCAAATCTAAATTAATTGGTCAAATTATCAGTGATATAAATTTCATCATACATTATTTATCTCAGAAACATAAATTGCTTGTGAATTTAAGATTTTTGGTTTGGGAATAAGTTTTATTCTTAATCAACGTGGCAGTGCTAATATAGAACAGACTAGTTACTCTTAACTGATAAAAACACTCCAACGTTTTTGGACAAGAAACTACTGATTCAAGAATTTTAAATGTTAATTATTGAAGGGATTTCGGAAGTACAACTCCTGAGAGCATGTTTAGTCTATTTATGATACATATAAAATATTGTTATTAAATTCTGGAAGGCATTATGATTTTAAAGAAAAAGAACAACATGGACTTTGAATTTGGATTTAGATTTGCCATTTACTAGCCACATAAATTTAGGTAAGTTACTCAAACCTCCGTTTTCTCTCTTCAAAATGAGGACAACATCAACTACTGAATAGGTGATGAAATGAGATCACATACGGAAAAGAGCCTTACACAACATTTCATGCAAAGTATCTTCTCAACAAACATTAGATTGTGTGCTCCTGTTAGCTCCACTTCCCACCCAGGTTACTTGCATACTTTAAAAAAAGTTATGAAACACAATGTTAATAATTGATTTTAAGATATCTGTCTCCAACTCCCAATGTGATACATCATCCATATTTACCTTTTGCCATTCTGTAGTAAAATGTGCAGTTTGCTTCTGTCTACAGAAGAATGTTTGGGGTCCACCAAAGCGTCTAAGGTCTCAAGGATCAGTGGCTGCAAAATGCTAAGTTTCCCCTGAAGGGTGTTGATCTAGATAACAACATGACCTTTCATAAGAATTAAAACAATCTTTTTAGAATATTCAGGATCAGTGAATCCTCTGATTAAATACAGAAATCTGTAGTAGCTTGAAATGCTGGTAACATTTCAGAACATAGTCAATTCTAGAATGCCTATTCCAGATGATTCAAAAACTAGATCTTCTGGGTTCAAAGAACCATGTGTGATGTTATCATTAGGCACAGATTTGGCTGACAAGGAGCTAACTCTCATAAGAGTCTTTCTCCTATAGATACTCATTATGAAGTAATGAGGGATTAAGTAAAATAAAATCTGCTATTCTATTATTAAAACACAAGCTTTCAGTAACACCTGTGTTCTCTGTATACATAATATGGTTCAAAATTCCTGCAAAGCTCTTTGAAAATAAAAACTTGAGCTTTAAAACATAAACATACGAGAGTAAAGTCAAAAATACACTATTTAGGTTGACACAAGTATGGTTTGATATTCAGCAGGTATGCACTAATCCTGCTATATAGTTATTAAAATACTGAAACACTTCCATACCAGTTGGCAAATAGCATATACTAACTAAATCAGACGGTAAAACTGATGATGTAAATTACAGCATATAGTCTTTATCTCAGAAGCACAATTACTGTGAAACTAAGATTTTTTTAAATTTGGAAACGAGTCCAGAGTCACGGTGCCTCTCCTGACATGTTGTTTATTTCGTGCATCTCCAGAGGAACTGCTTCTGGGTTAAGAAGTCCTTGGGTGGGAGGGAAGGCTGGACAGCCAAATAGACCACATTTTTTAATCTAAGAGGTATCGAACCCTCTGCTCAGCAAGGTGTGGACTCAGGTAGTGGTTGGGGAGGCTGCTGAAGGTCACAGATAGGGTATTTGTGAGGCATATCTATCAAGGTATGTCTTGGTCCCTCAGGTGGGTCTGGGGAGCTTTCCCTTGTTTGAAAACTTATCCCTTTTGAGTGGTGGCTGGTCTTGCTTCTATGTAGTGTTGTTTCATAAGGGAATCTTCCTGGGACCCCATTTAAAGGAATAAGAATGTGTATCCCAGCAGACATCTTGAACTCCCTCTCTATTCTCCCCACAGCCAATCTCTAGACAGGAGACCCATGCCAGCCCAGCCCCTCTCCTTCCCCTCCTGCTCCCTTTGAGATCCCTGCCTTTCTCCTAATAGCATGAGCTCCTGAAAGCTTACTCAGCCTGTGCAGCCCATCACTTACTACTGTTTACATCTTCTTTCTTCTGCTTTCCCCCTGCTTGGTAACTGGGCTCCCGCTACTTATCATCTCCGTGGCTGGTGCTAGCTGGTGCTCATTACCCCGAGCAGGAAGTACAGCCATCTATTCTTTCAGAGCAAGGCAGACAAAAGAGAAGTGTGCCAGCTTCACCCAACCCAATGCACCTCAGGTCCTCTCTACCCTCTTCTCCTCCTCCCACTCTGGTTAGTATGCTCCCAGCACCAACTCTTGCATGTAGCCAGTTCCTGAACAGTACCATCCTGACTAACAGGGGGAAGAAAAGATAACGGAAGATTTGTGGGGTCAGGAAAGCAGAGAACCACCCTTGTTCAGAGCCTGACAGGAGTCTCAGACATGTAAGGACTCTCAAAGGAGGAGTCACTGGAAGAACTGGGCGTGATTCCTATGTCAATCGAGGTCTCAAAAAGATGCATCATTTACCTGGCTCAAAGGACCGTACAAACAAATCGAAAAATGACTTGATGAAATGATTTAATAAAATATGTATCACATGTAAAGCATTTTCATAATATACACAGTCTTAGAGAACAAAATAGAATGCACTTAAACCCCTAGAGTCTTTGGTTCTATTTGATTGGGTCATAAAGTATAAGAATTAAGTGATATCTCCACGTAAGATCCTTAGAGACGACTTCTTCCGGGGCAGGATGTGGTCAGGGGACATGCCATTGAAACAATACCCCAACCTGTCTTCCCACTCAATGACATTTCAAAATCAGAATACACCCAAAAAGCTAAATAAAAACAGACTTACCCAATATTGCAGGAGTGCTTCTATAGCTCTAAACTCAAAAGGTAAAGGGTATGTAACGAGTTGACCCTCTCCAGACAACTGTGAAGGGAGTTCCCGGAACAGCCATTGCTCTAAGTTTAAATTACGATAATCTAGTATCAGAAGACACTCCGGAGTTATCACAGCTTTCAAATACTGTTAAAAACAAACAAAAAACAAAAAAAACCAAAACATATAAATATGTAAGTGCATATATACACATGCATGTATATACATATATATGTATACAAACATATATGCGCTAATTGTAGAGCTATAGGAAAAAAGAACATTCATAAAATATGGTTTAATACTTCACTAATTTTGGATTAAGACTAAACCAAATCAGTGTTTTTTGTTTTTCCAAAAAATCAAGGTTTTTTTTTTTTTCAAGAGAAAGGAAACTTAAAAATAAATGTCTTGATACTGCTAACTCACTCTCAATAAAATTGGAATTATTCACATAAATTATATATTTACTAAGACTTCTGGGGTAATCATGGAAAAAAACAAAAACGGAGAAAGCAGGGCATGGTGGCTCACACCTGTAATCCCATCACTTTTGGAGGCTGAGGAAGGTGGATCATGAGGTCAAGAGATCGAGACCATCCTGGCCAACATGATGAAACCCTGTTTCTACTAAAAATACAAAAATTAGCTGTGTGTGGTGGCCCGCACCTGTAGTGCCAGCTACTTTAGAGGCTGAGGCAGGAGAATCGCTTGAACCTGGGAGGCGGAGGTTGCAGTGAGCTGAGATCGCGCCACTGCACTCCAGCCTGGCGACACAGCGAGACTCTGTCTTTCTTTTTTGAAAAAAAAAAAAGAAAAGAAAGGGAACAAGATAAGGTCTTCCTAAAAGTCAGGTATTGAGTAGACTTTTAGAAAAGACTTAGTTTAATCATAATTAGTTTGGCACAGATAGAAATTTCCTTTTTAAAACAGCACTAAAGCATATAAACCAAATTTGAAATTAAGATAAAACATAGCCTTACTACTCTAATTTAAAACAGTAAGAAATTAGAATTTTTTCTAAAATACTGGTATCTTTTATGTTAAAAGTAGATAAAGGTAGCCACTTTATCAGTGATATAGAAATTAGAGATAATTTTCTACTTTTACATTTTTCCAACATTCTATCATGAATTTTTTTTTTTTTTTTGAGATGAGAGTCTTGCTCTCACCCAGGCTGGAGTGCAATGGTGCAATCTCGGCTCACTGCAGCCTCCATCTTCAGGGTTCAAGCTATTCTCCTGCCTCAGCCTCCTGAGTAGCTGGAATTACAGGTACCTGCCACCATGCCCGGCTAATTTTTGTATTTTTTAGTAGAGACGGGGTTTCACCATGTTGGTCAGGCTGGTCTCGAACTCCCGACCTCAGGTGATCCACCCTCCTCAGACTCCCAAAGTGCTGGGATTACAAGTGTGAGCCACCACACCCAGCCTCATGAAAATTTTTATACAGAAAAGTTCAAAGATTGCAGTTAACACCATATACCCACCAGTTAGATTATATAATTATCACTCTGCTATATTTGCTTTTTCACATACCTGTCTCTCCACGAAAGAGACACTGTTTTGAAGAATGCTAGCTACTGATCCCAGGAGTAAAGAATATTTCTGGAGAAAATCACTTGGGAGAAGACTGCTTCCATTTTTGATAAAGTATTTCTTATTTACTTATTTATTTTTAGAGATGGGATCTTGCTACATTGCTCAGGCTGGTCACAAACTCCTGGTCTCAGGTGACCCTCCCACTTCAGCCTCCTGAGTAGCTGGGACTAAAGGCATATGCCACCACTCCTGGCCCATTTTTTATTATTTTGATTAATTCTAGAAAAATGAACAAAACTCTGCCATCAAAGACTCTTTGAAGGGCCGGGCACGGTGGCTCAAGCCTGTAATCCCAGCACTTTGGGAGGCCGAGACGGGCGGATCACGAAGTCAGGAGATCGAGACCATCCTGGCTAACACGGTGAAACCCCATCTCTACTAAAAAGATACAAAAAACTAGCCGGGCGTGGTGGCGGCGCCTGTAGTCCCAGCTACTTGGGAGGCTGAGGCAGGAGACTGGTGTGAACCCGGGAGGCAGAGCTTGCAGTGAGCTGAGATCCGGCCACTGCACTCCAGCCTGGGCGACAGAGCGAGACTCCGTCTCAAAAAAAAAAAAAACAACAAAGACTCTTTGAAGAAAGAAAGTCTCATATCCACTACAAGGCCAATACCATTGAGTCCTGTGTCTCTTCATCTATTTTTGGTCCTAAACATTAGCCCACCAAAATAACTGATATCCACATTAACTCTGAATCACTAAAGAAAGTCAAATTATATTTGGCGTGCTCTGGATAGGTAGGGAAAAATACAATATATTTCAGAAAGTTTTCCATTAAAAAAATTTAAATTGGCCAGGCCCAGTGGTTTACGCCTGTAATCCCAGCACTTTGGGAGGCAGAGGCGGGTGGATCACCTGAGGTCGGGAGTTTGAGACAGCCTGACCAACATGGAGAAACCCCGTGTCTACTAAAAATACAAAATTAGCCAGGTGTGGTGGCTCATGTCTGAAATCCCAGCTATTCAGAAGGCCGAGGCAGGTGAATTGCTTGAACCTGGGAGGTGGAGGTTGCAGTGAGCCGAGATCGCGCCATTGCACTCCAGCCTGGGCAACAAGAGCAAAACTCCATCTCAAAATAAAAAATAAATAAATTAATTAATTAATTAACTAAGGCTATAAAATTTAACGTGTATTCCTGTGCTACTTAGAAAGCCAGAATACGTTTTTGGTAGCTCAGGATATGCTATAATTACATGTAACTGTACACAATTGGAAATATATCTGTTACAAATCAGGATTGTCTTATAGTTTCCAGAACTAGAGAGTAAATCCCAACAGTGAGAATGAACACCACAGTCAGAGGTTTTTCAACTTAAAATACAGCAGTGTTATTCCTATTGAACATGTGCATATAATCCATGTAAAATGAGTGCTACTCATACTAGCATAAAGCTATAAAATATCCTATGTTTCATGTAGCTACTTTTACTCCAAAATTACTTTTAACCTAGATACTGATCAAGATAGTCAGAAGGTAGGCCTGGCGCGGTGGTTCACACCTGTAATCCCAGCACTCTGGGAGGCCAAGGTGGGCGGATCACGAGGTCAGGAGATCGAGATCATCCTGGCGAACAAGGTGAAACCCCATCTCTACAAAAAATACAAAAAATTAGTCAGGCGCAGTGGCGGGCGCCTGTAGCCCCAGCTACTCAGGAGGCTGAGGCAGGAGAATGGCGTAAACCCGGGAGGTGGAGCTTGCAGCGAGCGGAGATTGTGCCACTGCACTCCAGCCTAAGTGACAGAGTAAGACTCTGTCTCAAAAAAAAAAAAAAAAAAAAAAAAAAAGATAGTTAGAAGGTAACTTTTATAAGATTTTATTGGAGAAACACAGATGAAAATAAAATATTTTACCTCCATTCTCATGATAATCCTATTGTTTCTGACTGTGATACTCATTACATGCTGAAATCTCAAATCTCTGGCTTGAAGACCTAACTCTTGGTATAATTCAGTTTTCTTCTTTTCTATAAAAGAAATAAACAGAGAGGACTAAACCAAATACATTAAATGGCTTAGATTTTTCCATCAGAGCAGTCCTCCCACCACCATCAAGATAATTTTTGGTTACTACCAGAAACAAAAACTAAAATTAAGTCTTTTTAATATCCAGTTTTACCTAGAAAACATACTTGGGCTAAATACAGTCAAACTAATGATTTTCTTATCTATACCTCATAAATTTCTCACTACTTAGAAGTCCCTTGAGACTAACATAGAAACCACAACTATGCATCATTAGAACCTATAAATTTCCAGCTCTAAAGACAGGTTATCTTTCTTAAATATAAACTGTACACAACTACATTTTCTATTTTTACTACAACATCATCTTCAGTATTTTATATATGTGAACAGATAAGCTTGATTTTCTTTGTTCTTGGACTAAGACAAAAATGAGAAGAACTGAATTTATTACCTGAGACTGATTCATTCTCAGGGGAGATCTGAAACTCACATCTGAAGTCACATAGTAAAATAATGCCTAGTCTCACTTTTTAAAGTAGCTGTCCACAGACAGCCATCAGCAGTAGAATTCCATGTGACTGCCATGCAGTGACACGTCCCTGTCCACCTTTGGTCACCCACTGCATGTCAGTGGTATTATGTGACTCTGCCTTAAACATGCTTCAGGGGAATGAATGAGGGCAGTGAAAGGGACACTAACTTAAAGAGAGACAAAAGAGAAAGAGTGTGTCTCTGGGCTCCAGCTCTACACTAGCCTCTCTCTCCCAAATATTCCTTCAACAGCCTGTTAGAGCGAAAAGTGGCTCCTGCTAGAAGAAAACAATTCTGGAAGAATACACACAGTCTGAGTACTGCCAGCTCCAATTAAGACTGACAGACAAATGCTGAAGAAAGATCTCTTTCAACACACCTGTATATACAGAGAATATTCTACTCAAAATACAATTTCTTGATTTCTATCAGATTCACTCATTGTTTAAAAAAATGATTTAGAATGCTAATCACATACTCACCAAAAGAAGTAACATTTCCCTGTTTGTCAAATTTTGTCTGAAAATAGAGAATAAAACAAATTATTATTTTCTTTCAAATTAGAATGCTACTTACGGTACTGTTAATTTAGTTAAGAATTTATGGTATTGTGAGTAATATCCCCAAAATATTGAAATGCAAATATAAACCATTACTGACCTTCTTTAGATTAAATCCAGTTATGAGTTAAGGGTTTTTAAAAATTCCTTTTTTCCTTTGCTAGGAAAAATCAGACCTGGGTTTAACTTTCTATCTTGGTTCCTCTAGAAAGTTTGATAAAGGAGTATCAGTTGTGTTGTTACTAGGTAACAATCCTTATGATAAAAATGGCCATTGACTGGTAGACTGCACTGGACTGGGAAGATGAACAAATTACAGTTAGCAGGTGAAAAGCAATAGCTCTCTTTGCCCTTTCCTGACTGTGGTGGCTCTTGTGGCCATGTTCCCCACCAGAATCCTGGACACTGTGCCTCTGTGACAAGGGATACTGTCACTATGGGGGATAGGGATTCGAGCCAAGGTGAATCTCACATCCACCTCTGAGAATCTTAGCTCCTTGTCACTGAGCGATCACTCAGAGGACCAGAGAAACCCCTGGATGGCTGCAAAGACTTCTTTTGAAGAAGAAACGCCTAACACTACCTTGTTGTTTCTCTTATCCCTTATCCTTCTGAGTAGACTGGGACCAAGTATGGCCTGCCTTGTGAATCTAAATGTTTACATGAAGCTAAAGTCTCTTTGGTGGGTGTTGCAGAATCAATAAAGATTTACGGAACCTCTTCTGATAGTTTGAAGAGAGGATTTGATACAGAAAATGCACCTATTTCCTGTAAAGTAGGGGAGTATTTTTCAGTGATGTTTATCCACAGTCAAGTTTGAAGACGTGAAACATTTAATGAATCACTATGTGCTGAGCTGTACTACTTACTATGACAGACACATTTCAGAAAGACACTCTAACGTAATAAGTACAATATAGGTCTTGGGTTATTACCATGGAAATATAAGAGGCTCTGAATTGTGATTGACTTGTTCTAGTATTAAAATGGGAGGTGCAGTCATTAGCAAAGTTCAAGATAATTGTTAAGCAAATCTAGCAGGCACTCAGGTCACTGGCCAGGCACAACAGCCACGACAGGTAACTATAGCGATTATAAAACTCAAAATAAGTAGTATCTTGGCCAACAGTTCAATGAGTTAGTAAGTATGGGAAGCACTTTCTGTACGATTTCCAATGTATTGTACATACTCACCACAGTAAATACCGGGGCTACACTGGCTAAAGTGGCTTGAGAGACATCAGAAGTTCTTAACCGGTGCACTTCACCTGAAGAATAAGAGAATTCCTGTGGTTATATGATTCACATAGAGCTCAAATACAACTCTCATAGTATGTGGAGGCCTTCAGACTATTTTATTATTTTCAAATATTTTAAGAAGAAATACTCTTGTTAATTTTAATATTTGTTGGTGATTATCCTAGGTTTGGCAGGGAATGATTTTCAAAAGTAATGGCTTAGGTGAGGCATTAAAATAACTGATGGATTCCAGTCACCCTTTTACCTTTCTAATTATTACTGATATCTCAAAGTTGGATGAACGGATGTGCAACATCGTGTTCCGACATTTAAGAAAATGTCTGGTCTTCCTTTTTGCATAAAAGGCTCTTCATGTGCATTTGGTAGTAGATACATTTTAGAAAACATAGGTCCTAAGTGCCACCTGATCTTTCAAGCATTCCAGTATCAGAATTATTTGACTGGCTCATAAACTATGAAACCTATTGATTTTACTTCTTTTCTACAGATATTCTTTATAGTGAATACTTATGAAACACCCCCACTGAGCTGGAAGGAGGACAAATCTTTATTTGAAAATTAGTCTATTTAAAATATGTGACTAGACTGAGTCGAAGTGAACGCTGAAGTATAATCAAGTACATTTAATGACTGACAGAGGACACTGTTTTATGCTTCCAAAGTAATTACACTGACTCCAGAGACTGTAGAAAAAAATCCTACTTCTGATCTTTTTTCCACTACATACATGTAATGATTCTTGTAATTTGTTAATATCTGAAGTTTCATTTCCCTTTTACAAAATACAAATTATCACTATAAGGGTAAGATGAATAAAGGTAAACGTCATTTGCTGATTACAAACGGCTTTCAATGTTTTAATGTCACAAATTAGATAGAGTGTAACTGGGATTGAGATTCTGAACGTCAATGCTTGTCCTCAAAGTTTCCTCCAACTTGCTGAAACGGGATTCCCAAGCATTATCAATGGAGGGTGCAGAGCATGTAACCCAACTCAGAAAGACTCTCCAATAAGTGGATGAGGTGATGACAAGGAGTTACTTTGGGAGGCTTTTGAGAGCACAACTGAGAAAACATATTTGAGGACACTGCTATATTCTTGATAAAGTCATTCATTTCAATACCTTTTATTCCTCAAATATTTGCACTCACATTTGTGAAAATCTTAACTTTTCACCATGCTTCAACATTTGGTGTAAAAATAAACAGCAAATAAGATTCTTTTTTTTTTTCTCAATCCGATCTCCCTGTTTACTTATACAGTACTGTAGTTGAAAATAAAGTCAAGCCGTTCTCAGAAGCAACTCAATCTTCAGCCTCACTTCCATGTGCGTCCCCAATCTCTGTGCAACTGGACAACTGTATAAATGTGTCCATAAGGAAGAAAGGGAAGATAAATTAATATTAATACTTATGACTTCGGAACAGATGAAAGCCTTGTTTAAAAACACCTCTCGGCCAGGTGTGGTGGCTCATGCCTGTAATCCCAGCGCTTTGCGAGGCTACTGCGTTAGGCTTGAGGCAAGGAGTTTGAGTCCAGCCTGCGTAACATAGTAAGACCCTGTCTCAAAAACAACACACAAGAAAACCTCTCACAAGAGCACTTAAGCGGGTGTTAACTAACGTGATCACGGTCTGTAAACGATTCCTAGGTTGTTCCTATGGTTATATAATCTGCAGCAAGGGCGGTGGGGGAGAAGGCAGAGGGTTGGCCGCTCGGACCCCGGCAGGGCACAGCGCACATAGCAAGGTCGCATTCTGAGCGAGTCGGGCGCAGCTCGGCCCGCGGGCCTGTGCAAGCTCACAGGACACACGGGAGGCCAAGGTCTGCGCAGGGCGCGGAGCAACAGGCGCGCCGCGCCGGGTGGCTGGGGCAGCAGCCTAAGGTCACTGCAAGACCACCGTCCGAAGCTGTGGCCGGGTAAGGGCTGTACCTGCCACGCGGAGCCGGCCCGGCCCGCAAAGTTGCGCCGCCCGGCTCCTTCCAACCAAGTTGGCTGCGCGGCCGCAGGCAGCAACGGGACGCGCCACAGAGGTCAAGTCCAAGGCCAGGGCACACAGCGTCCGCCGGGGAAGTCTCATCGCGCGGGGCAGGAGGCAGGGCAAACTGCGCAGGCATTCCATGGTGCTGGAGCGAGGAGCAGGCAGCACCCAGAACCCAATCCTTCATGCCGGACGGTGGCTGCTCCGGCCGCAGCACTCGCCCGACGCTACCGCCCGACCTGCGGACGCTTTGCATCAGGCATGCGCGGGGCGTGCCGCGCCTGCGTGCTACTTCCCCACGCATGCTCGGAAGGTACCTGTGGGCGTGCCTCTTAAGTCCGTGGCCAATAGACGTTTGCGTTCCTACAGGTACCTGTACCTGTACTTGCACCTGTACCTGTACCTGTACCTGTACCAAAGTGAGGGAGCAGGCGGGCTGGGAGATGGGTGGAGCACGTTTACTTGCACTAACTGAGCTCGCCAACCTAGGTTCTTGGGCCCTTGGAGTGTCATGGCTTTGCAGTTTGTGGAGAATTTTCATACCTATGAAAATTGCAGTTTGGAAATGAGTACGTTACCTATTCCCAAATCATTTAATTTACATTTAAATTTAACGTGGTGTAGGGAGCAAGAGGGAAAGCTCCCACTTTTGCCCTCTGAAGGTTGCTGGAATGAACAGATTAGTAGGAGAAAAAGGCATACAAAATGTGCTTAACGTGCATAGGGAAAAATCACAGAAGACTGATTTCTCAATAACTCAATAAGGTCCAGATGCTTGTATACCCTTCTTTGTTGAGTAGAGGGAGATAGGTATGAAGGGGCCCGAAAGCCAGACAGTGGTTTGCAAATGATTCTCCCTGGACATTCAGTGGGACAGAAGTACAAACAATAGCTTGTGGACAAGCTGTGAAACTTCACTCTGAACAAAAATTGTCCTATTATATACGTAAAGTCTCCCAGGTAGTCTCTTGGAGCTACCCTCAGAAGTATCGATGAAAAGTCTGAGTGTGGCTATGACTTTCAGTTTTTTTTCTCTTCTCTGGGTGATTAATCTCTTCTGATTATTTAACGCGATTCCTAGGGAAGGGGTTTTAAGACAATTGCATTTCTTTGGAAAAGAAGTTTTCTCTGTCAGATAAGGAAATTCCTTATCTGACTGTGCGGGAAAAGACAGCCCCTTCAGGTGCTTGGAAAAAGTAAGAGTATCAGAGAGACAAAAGGAAGGGGGAAGGTGAGAGAGAGAGGCCTTGATTTTTAGGCTTCCTTCTGAGACCCTTTTAATTTCCTTTAATTCAAAGACTCAACATGCCACCGGGCATGGTGCCTCATGCCTGTAATCCCAGTACTTTGGGAGGCCAAGGTTGTGGACCACTTGAAGTTAGGAGTTCAGGACCAGCCTGGTCAACATGGCGAAACCCGTCTCTACTAAAAATACAAAAATTAGCCGGGCGTGGTTGCAGGTGCCTGTAATCCCAGCTACTTGTAAGGCTGAAGCATAAGAATTTCTGGAATCCAGGAGGTGGAGGTTGCAGCAAGCCTAGATCATGTCATTGCATTCCAGCCTGTACGACAGAGTGAGACTCCATCTCAAAACAAACAAACAAACACCGAAGACTCAGCATGCCAAAACATCATATTTTGGGGTATTATTGTTTGAGCCCCAAGAGTGGCAAAAATAATCAACCATCATATGGAGTGATGTCATGTATTAAACTTTTGCTATAAAGAATGAGAAGCATAGACACAAGATTTATATTCCATATTTAATAAAATGTAAGATAGCATCAATTTTAAGGTACCATTGTTTTATGTACTACCAAGAAAGAAAAAAAAAACACTGATAAGCTAAGCTTTCTAAACATGTAGATTGAAAGACATAGCTCAATTCCAGTCTTTAAAATATGAAAAAAGTTAGTCTTAGGTTAAATACAATATGTATGCACATTTTAAAAATATGGGTTAATAAATTTATTGTCCCTTCCACAGTAGTAATACAAAGCAGACACAAGTTCCACAGGTTTCCTTTCAATATCTACGTATGGACACGAAGCTGAGGAGACACAGATAGAAACATTTTACTCTGCAGGGTACTGGGACCGGGGATGGAGTAGGAGGGCAGTGCACAAAGAGAGGCCTTCACAGAAGAGAGGATGTTTGACTTGAGCATTGAAGGAAACAAAAACTTTAATCATTGCTTCCAGGGGTTGAAGTCTGGAAATTCCCAAGTATAGAGAACATGGCTGGTAGATTTTTCATTTTACTAAAGCTTTAATGATGAGATAAATATTTCAAACATATTACATGCCTTCAGAGACGTTTCTTTGATAAAATATGTGCCAACTCTCTCTTTAAAACAAAAACTTTGCACCCAGCACAATGAGACAGCTCTAAGATAACGTTTGCAAAGTCCAAAGAAAACTCTGGAACCTGTCCAGACATACAGCCTTGTAATTCATGGCAAGGATTTGTCTGAGAAGGGTGGAAACCATTGGAAGACTTCGAGCAGAGAGGTAATGAGCAGAGGTAACAATCTGATTTATGTTTAAATGGGTTACTCTGGCTATGTAGGAAAGAGACTACAGAGAGGCAATTGTGGAAGCAAAGAGATGGTGATGATGGTTTGGGCTAAGGTGGGGATGGTAGAGAGGGGAAGATGGGTTGGGCTTGGTACCATATATTGAAGGCTGAGTTGACAACATTTGCAGGTGGGATAGAAAGAGAGGCATAGATGTTGCTCCAAAGTGTGTAGCCCCAACAGCAGGGACATGGTGGTGCTATTTACTGAGATAGGGAATTTCGGGAAGGAGCAGTTTTTAATTGAAAACTGTGGCTGACACCTGTAATCCCAGCACTCTGGGAAGCCAAGTCATGTGGATCACCTGAGGTCAGGAGTTCAAGACCAGCCTGACCAACATGGAGAAACCCCATCTCTACTAAAAATACAAAATTAGCTGGGTGTGGTGGCATATGCCTGTAATCCCAGCTACTCGGGAGGCTGAGGCAGGAGAATCACTTGAACCCGGAGGGAGAGGGTGCAGTGAGCCAAGATCACACCATTGCACTATAGCCTGGGCAACAAGAGTGAAACTCCGTCTCAACAACAACAACGAGAACAACAAAAATCTATGGCATGCCATTTGGTTTTGAATATTAAATTTGAGAGATTTCCTAGACAGATATCTGAGTGTAGATGTCAAGTAAGCAGTCTGGAATTCAAGGAAGGTATTGGAGGTACATAGTTATGTTTGAGACTGTATAGAAGATTTAAAGCCATAAGATTGGATAAGATCTCCCAAGAAGGTCGAGCACAGTGGTTCACCTCTGTAATCCCAGCACTTTGGGAGGTTGAGGCTGGAGTTTGAAACCAGCCTGGATAACATGGCAAAACCCCGTCTCTGCCAAAAATACAAAAATTAGTGGGGTATGGTGGCAGGTGCCTATAATCCTAGCTACTTGGGAGGCTGAGGCAGGAGAATCGCTTGAACCCAGGGGGTAGAGGTTGCAGTGAGCCAAGATTGCCCTGCTTCACTCCAGTCTGGGGGAAAGCAAAACTCCATCTCAAAAAAAAAAAAAAAAAAAAGTCTCCTAAGAAGTGAGTCAGAGAAAAAGTCGTACAATTGAGCTCTAGATCCTCTCATATTGTATTGTTAAGAAGGTGAGATAGATCCAGCAGAAGAGTACGAGGAGTGACAAAGAAAGAGAAATAGAATCAGAGGGTGGAATCCTAGAAGCCAAGTAAAGAAAGTTATTTAGTTGGGGTTCAGAAACTGCTACCCCAAAATATGTTTTGACATGTTAAACTGAAGAAGCCTCAAGGTCTCGCTGACACCACCCCCCACCCACTGAGTCTTCCAAAGATGAAGTTAATGTTTTTTTAACCTAAGATCCAGACCCATTAAAAAGAAAAACTGTCTCTTCTCCTCCCTGAAAAACCAAGAATGTAACCATGCTTGAACACACCCTTTGACAAGGTAATGTTCATGTTCATCTCTGTTCCCTGATCCATTCATTCTCCCTAGTAATCCTGTCAATAGAATTCCTCTTCTACTCTCTCCCACAGCCTGTTTTGCCAGGATTGTATATAAGCTTCTTCACCCTGCTGGAGGTTGGGTAATCACCCTGTGATTCTCCCTGTATACACATTTATACAATTTGCATCTTCTCCAATCAGTCTGCCTTTTGTGGTTTTTTTCCAGCAAACTTTCAGTGGTTGAAGGAGAAGTTTCTCATGGCCCCTACTGTTTCATGAATGAGGAAGTGATAAATTATGTCAAAGTTTTCTGATGAGTAAGATAAGAAATGAGAATTGTCTATATTGGACATGACACTGTGGAACTTATTGGTGATCTTCATAGGAGCAGCTGTAATAGAGTAGTAGGGAAAGGGACCTGTGAAACCACCGTTGCAAATATTATGACAGTATGAGATATCTGACATAGTTGACTCCATCTTGCTTCTGACCTCCAAGCTGTCCTTGGTTGTTCTTAGGTACAGGCCAAAGTAACCATGGAGGAATTTGGCTTATAGCTTAACTTTGAAGCAAGGATAATAGTCCCACCCTAAATTGATCCTCTTCCTGCTTGTTTTGGGGCTGAAACCACCTTCATGAGACTACTGAAAGACCCAAGATTAGGATTATGGAAGGAGTCTGAGTTCTGCTAAAATGTGGGCATATTTTCTAAAATCCCTTACTGTTCAGGAGTCATGTGGCCAGAGATCACAAGATTTGTTCCTTCTCAGTTGCTACTATAGATAACATCATCATTGTAGAACCTAAGATTGGTCCTCTGAGATGTTTTTCAGACTGACCCCACCCAAATTTGTGACTTATGACTCAGCCTGTCCCGTGGTCCCACCTAGAGAACTCAGTGCCTGAGGACCATTTTCCAGCCCCTATTATTTCATCCCCAACCAATCAGCAGCACCTGTTCCTTAGCCCCCTGCCCACCAAATTGTCCGTAAAAACCCTAGCCTCTGAGCCTTCAGGGAGACTGGTTCAAGTAATACCTCATCTCTGGTGTGGCTGACCTTGCATCAATTAAACTCTTGTTTTACTGCACCGCCTTAGTCTCAGGGAATTGATTAATGGCTGTGCAGCAGGCAGGAAGAACCCATCAGGCTGTCACACCTGGATCACTGTCTTCCCTTTTATCCCAAGCCATGACAGAATCCCAGAAGATATCTGCATCTATATAATAACAATCTAGCCTCAACATTTCTTCATCTCTTTCCTTACCTTCTTGGCTGCATGGCACATTGAGCTAAAAAGCTATGTTTCTTGATCCCCACTTCCCCACTCTCCACTATCAGGAAGAAGGTGTAGAGGGAGGTGCTTGCCCACTAATTTCAAGTCCAGTGAGAGGAGCTTCTTAAGACCCACTCTAGGAGCTTGAAGAGTTTATAGACTCACACCTGAGCAAGTAATAGATTCTTTGTGTCAGGAAAGTAACTGTGTTTTCTCTAAAGGTGTGTAAAGCCTGAAGTGCAGATGTGACAAGAATATCAGGCTGGGATTATTCCCCAAAGAGCAGCATATTCTTAGAGGCAAGAAGGGGCAGATCTCAAAGTGATCTGGAGGGGCACTGCCCTTATCAAGGGAATGGCAACCAGATGGTGGGGGGGAAGAGCAGTCCTCTGGAGAACCCTTTACAATGTGAACCTGTGCACAAAGAGAGTCTACTTTAAAATCTGCCCCAGCTGGACGCGGTGGTTCACGCCTTAATCCCAGCACTTTGGGAGGCCGAGGTGGGTGTATCACCTGAGGTCAGGAGTTCGAGACCAGCCTGGGCAACATGGTGAAACCCCATCTCTTCTAAAAATACAAAATTAGCTGAGTGTGGCGGTGCATGCCTATAATCCCAGCTACTCAGGAGGCTGAGGCAGGAGAATTGCTTGAACCCAGGAGGTGGAGGTTGCAGTGAGCCAAGATCGTGCCACTGCACTCCAGCCTGGGCGACAAGAGCGAAACTCTGTCTCAAAAACAAAATAAAATAAATCTGCCCTGCCTGGAGGGCATGATGCCATCTCCAATGAAAGCTTCTGGTTCATCTTGCTTTGCCTTACTACCCCAGCAGAGTCAGAAATAGCAGCCATGGAGTAAGAAAGGTAGCAGGAAGGGATGGGGGAGCTGGCACAGGATCTCTACCTACACCAAAATTTCTCCACGCCCAATAAGGAAAGAGGGACCAAGTCTTCCTTTGAATGAAGATTGAAGTGTTGATTAGTATATTGGATCTTACAATGGAAATTACTGAATTGAAATTATCATGTGGACTGGACATTTGAAGTTAGTGAGTTGAGTAACTTAGTTACTGAGTTACTAGAGTAGAACATAGGACTGAGGGACCAGAAAAGCCATGGAACCTGCCCAAGTTATCAAGAGGCAGGAGAAAGACTAGACCCACTCAGCAAGATTAAAGGGACTACAGGTGACAAAAATAAAGTGGCTTCTATGATTACACCCCATGAGTCCTGCATGTTCCAAGTCCTAGTCAGGGTGGTTTCAGATGATCAGTTACACAACCTTGGTTGCATAGAGAAGGAAGAGCAGCCAGGAGGAGTCTGCTGGGAGAATATAATCATCATGGGTGTAAAGCTTTAAGGAGGCTATGGTCAGAGTAGGATATTCATACTATAACATTTCTGAGATGAAGCAGTTCTGGATGGGAACCTAATCCGTAGTGTGAGGCACACTGAGCCAGATGAAGAGGAAGAGCTAAGAAAAATTTCCAGCCAGGGGGAAAAATCGTGTGGGCAGACTAGTGCTTTTGGTGTGTTGGAATAACTGTCAGAGGTAGCTGTGCCTGGAGCAGGGTGGATGAGGAACTGCAGTGATTGTAGATAAGGCCAGAGTGGGAGGCAGGGACTAGGTCATGCTGGTCTCACGCTTTGTCAGCCATGGCAAGGAGATTTGATTTCATTTTTTGAGACATGGGGAACTCTTGAAGGATTTTAAACCAGGGGCAAAGGATTCTACATTTATTTTTAAATGATTGCTCTGGCCTCCTTTTGGAGGCTGGATTGTAGAGAGGCGAGAGTGAAAGCAGAGAGATCTTTGAAAAGCTGCATGTAGCAGGCATCCATAAAATATTTGACAGGCGCTCGGGCTAGGGCAGGTGCAATGGATATGGTGAAGTTAGAGTAAAGAGATATTTAGGAAGCAGAGTGGGTGGGACTTGGTGATTAATAAGAGGAAGATGTATTAGGTTGCTATAGCTGCCATAATGAAATATCAGAGACTGGGTGGCATAAACAACATGAATTAATTTTCTCACAACTCTGGGAGTTAGCAGTCCAAGATCAAGATTACAAATTCGAGGATTGGTTTCTTTTTGTCTCCTTGGCTTGTAAATGTCAATATTCTCTCTGTGTCCTCACATGGTTTTCTCTGTGCATACATCCCTGGTATCTCTTCACGTCCTAATCTCCTCTTCTTTTAAGGACACCAGTTAGATTGAATTAGGGCTCACCCTAATAGAGTCATTTTGCCCACCCTAATAAAGTTAACCCCATGTGGAGATAAGGCCTTTACCTCTTTACCTCTTAACCAAATTCAGTTACATTCTGAGATGCTGGGGGTTAGGGTTTCACCATATGAATTTTAGGGGAACGCAATTCAGTTCATAACAGAAGATAAAGATGAAACCTATTACATCCTTCTAGCAGGAGCAAGATGCTGAATTATGATGCTATATGCTGAATCAGGGATCCCTGGAGGAAGTGAGGGTTTAGATTGGGAGTTCCATTTTGAACATGTTGAGTTCGACATTGCCACATAAATATCCAACAGAATAAACAGCTGGGCTGGGCACAGGGGCTCACATCTGTAATCCTAGCACTTTGAAAGGTCGAGGCGGGTGGATAAGTTGAGGTCAGCAGTTTGAGACCAGTCTGGCTAACATGCGGAAACCCTGTCTCTACAAAAAATGCAAAAATTAGCTGGGTGTGGTGGCAGGCACCTGTTATCCCAGCAACTCGGGAGGCTGAGGCAGGAGAATTGCTTGAACCTGGAAGGTGGAAGTTGCAGTGAGCTGAGATCGTGCCACTACACTCCAGTCTGGGCAACAGAGAAAGACTCCATCTCAAACAAGCAAGCAAATTAAAAAAAAAAACAAATACAAAAATAAAACAAAAAAACGACAGTTGGGTACATTGGTCTGGACCTGGGAAGAAAGTAAGTCTAGGCTAGATAAAGAAATGTAGGAGTTTTGGCATATAGGTAATAAGGGAGGCTATGGGAATGTAGGAGATTCCCTAGGGAGAGAGAGGAGACAAGGGCCCAGGACAGTCTCCAAGGCACACCAAACAACACCGCGGAGGTGGAGGAAGCGCCAGCAAAGGAGATTGAGGAGGGCAGCCCTTTTGTCGCCTCTTAGTATGTCCAGGTGCTCCTCAATTTGTGATGGAGTTACATCCAATAAACCCATCATAAATTGAAAATATCTGGCCAGGCATAGTGGCTTATCCCTGTAGTTCCAGCACTTTGGAAGGCTGTCGTGGGAGGATTACTTGAGACCAGGAGTTTGAGAGCAACCTGGGCAACATAGTGAGACCCTTTCTCAAAAAATAAAAATAAAAAATAAAATTTACCGAGCGTGGTGGCATGCCTGTAGTCTCAGCTACTCAAGAGGTTGAGGAGGGAGGATCCCTTGAGGCCAGGAAGCCGAGGATGCAGTGAGCCGAGATTACACCACAGGACTCCAGCCTCGGTGACAGAGCAAGGTCCTGTCTCAAAAAAAAAAAAAAGTGCATATATATATATAGATACACACACACACACACACATTTAGATATATCTATCGATCTCTATCCCTATATCTCTATATGTCTATTTATAGCTATATCTACATATCTATATCTATCTGTAGATGTATATTTTGTTTTGTTTTTTTGAGACAAAGTCTCACTATGTCGCCCAGGCTGTAGTACAGTAGCATGATCTCGGCTCACTGCAACCTCAGCCTCCCAGGTTCAAGCGATTCTTGTGCCTCAGCCTCCCAGGTAGCTGGGATTACAGGCATGTGCCACCACACCCGGGTAATTTTTCGTATTTTCAGTAGAGACAAGGTTTCGTCCTGTTGCCCAGACTGGTCTCAAACTCCTAAGCTCAGGTGATCCAGCTGCCTCAGCCTCCCAAAATGTTGGGATTACAGGCGTGAGCCACTGCGCCCGGCCACTATAGGTATATCCTATATAAGTCAAAAATGCATTTAATATATCTAATCTACCGAACATCAAAGCTTAGCCTAGCCTACCTTAAACATTCTCACAACCCGTGCATTAGCCTAGGGTTGGACACAAACATCGGACAACACAGTACACTGCAGAGTATTGGTCGCCTATCCTGTTGATCACCTGGCTGACTGGGGGCTCTGCTCATTTCTGCTGCCCACCATCACGAGAGAATATTCTACAGCATATCACAAGCCCAGGAAAAGACCAACATTCAGACTCCAAAGGTTGGTTTCTACTGGTTGTGTATCACTTTGGCAGCATCATAAAGTTACAAAATCATCAGTCAAACCACCATAAGTCAGAGACCATCTATACCACCTAATTGGTGGTAAGCCCCAATAAAATAGTAAAGTTACCCCGAGACCACACTGCTTTTGGCTCTGTTGGTGGAGTAGTGATGGTTCGGCTGGTTGTAATAAAGGGGTTAGAAGTTACTATCAGTGTAATTTTCATTAAGTTCCATAATGAAACAACCTGTGGGCCTCCTTAAAAACCAATTCAGATCCTCAGCTTTGACGTGGGAGGGTGGTTCCCCGTCAAGGTTTTAGAAGTCTGGTCTCACGGTCCCTCTACTGTTTCCCTTGGGACTTTCTGACTGCCATCACCACCATTCTGAACTTGGGTAGGTTCTACTCCTTTTTAAAGTTCTGGTTTAAGCCAGAATATTTGCATTTGTAATCATATGCCAAGCACTGTATGAAGATTGCAAGTAGCAAACTGCAGAAACAAAGTCGATGCAATATTGTATTATGGTTTTACTTTTTCACACTTATTGACCTTAACGGTTTGGTTTCTTCAGGCCAGTAGTTTGCAACTTTTTGTTTAAACCTAAATAACTGTTTGTATTATTTTTTTGTAGATGGTATAGAAATTCCGGCCACATTACATTTGATGAAATGAACTTCCATGTAGTAAGTGTCTACACGCTGAATTTTTCATTTTAGTGAGCCTAATCTATTTTATTGTAGATAAATATTCCATTGTTGTTAGATGATTTTTGACATGGTGAAAATAGCTTTCAGACTCTTCTTATTTTCACATAGCCTAAGGATACAAGGATCTCAGGCTGGGGATCTCCATCCTAAAATAATTGCTTTTCCTTGGTTGCTGGAGGGATGACAATGTGTCTGTTAATCTGTTCTCTCTTTGCTCCTGCTCTCAAAGCACCTTTTGCTAGCAGGCATGTTTTCTAATGAAAACATTTAGATCCACCTGGAGTTAATTTAAACAATTTTACTCTCTTAGCATTTCTCCACGGGACAATAATACATATATAAATTTATATCTCATGCTTCCTATTGACCAAAACACTCACATGTATTTTCTTTTTTTTTTTTTTTGAGATGGAGTTTCACTCTTGTTGCCCAGACTGGAATGCAATGGCACAGTGTCCATTCACTGCAACCTCCGCCTCCTGGGTTCAAGTGATTCTCCTGCTTCAGTCTCTTGAGTACTGGGATTACAGATGTGCGCCACCATACCTGGCTAGTAGAGACAGGGTTTTGCCATGCTGGTCTCGAACTCCTGACCTCAGGTGATCCACCCGCTTTGGCCTCCCAAAGTGCTGGGGTGATAGGCGTGAGCCATCTCGTGCCGCCTGTACTTTCTACTTTGAAAGACAATGGCTAAACATTGTAAGTATATCATATTATAAGACAAAATAGCCTAAAAGAATGTAATCAGACGTGAGACTGAGTTCAAGAGAATCATACTTCCTGAATTTCTAATTTTATTGCTGGAGTTTTAGTGAAAATGTATTTGGCTTTGAATTTAATAAATACTATTTATAAAGTTTATGGTTGATAGATTGCGCATGAAAATGATTGTAGAACATTCTTATATCAGGATTCGTCAACCTTAGTTCTATTGATTTTGGTCCAGATAATTATTTGTGGGGGTGAGAGGTGATCTATGCATTGCAGGATGTTTAACAATATTTCTGACCTTTACTCACTAGGCCCCAGTAGCACCCCTCCCCAGAGTTGTGACAACCAGAAATGTCTCTAGACATTGCTATTATCTTCGGAGTGGTTCTGGTTGAGAACCACTGTGTTTTATAATAAGGAGTAGGATCCACAAACCCCAAGACCATTCCATTTCTTTTTCTTTTTCTGATTTTTAGATGGAGTCTTACTCTGCCACCCAGGCTAGAGTGAAGTGGTACAATCTCATCTCACCGCAACCTCTGCCTCCTGGGTTCAAGCGATTCTCATGCCTCAGCTTCCTGAGTAGTTGAGATTACAGGTGTGCACCCCCACACCTGGCTAATTTTTTGTATTTTTAGTAGAGATGGGGTTTTACCATGTTGGTGAGGCTGATCTTGAACCCCTGACCTCAAATGTTCTGCCCACCTCAGCCTCCCAGAGTGCCGGGATTACAGGTGTGAACCACCTCAGCTGACCTCCCCAAAACCGTTTCTTTTCTTTTAGAAGGTATATCCCTTTAAATGTTCATAGACATCTTCTTCACATATGGTAGATAATAAAATTTGTAAAACGGTTAGTAGACTCCAGCACTAAATTAAATTTATTTTTCTTTTTGCTTTTATGACTTAAAATGTGTTCTGTTTTATTGTGTCCATTACCACAAAATGAAATTCCAGCTTTGTGAGTCTTTTTTTTTTTTTTTTTTTTTTTGAGATGGAGTCTTGCTCTGTCACCCAGGCTTGAGTGCAATGGCGTGATCTCGGCTTATTGCAACCTCCACCTCCCAGGCTCAAGTGATTCTCCTGCCTCAGCTTCCTGAGCAGCTGGGATTACAGGCGCCTGCCACCACGCCTGGCTAATTTTTGTATTTTTAGTAGAGATGGGGTTTCATCATGTTGGCCTGGCTGGTCTCGAACTCCTGACCTTGTTATCCACCCACCTCAGTGTCCCAAAGTTCTGGGACTACCGGCATGAGCCACCACTCCTGGCCCACAGCACCTACAATGGCAGGTGGGCTTCTCTGAGGTCTGTGTCTGTGACCCATCTGAGGATTCCAGGAGATGCCTTTTCCCATGATTTTCAAGGAGTTTGGCCACAGGAGGGAGCACTGTTCCTAAGCTTGCTTGTTTATTCTTAACTATTTTAATACGTGCTTATATTTTAATGTATGATTGTCAGAGAGAGTAAATTCCTATCTAGAAATCAGAAACATAACTAGAGTATACATCAGTACCCTGAACACATCTCCTTTCTTATAATCTAAGCTCATGCTGCCTGACACTGAATTTCTTTTAGTTATAATTTTTGAAATTAGTAGTGTAACATAGTACCTTAAGGTGAAAGATTGCTGCATCACACAGCTATTTTGAAATAATTTCTCGGAATAAAAGTATGGACACTAACATTGTCTACTTTGAAGAAAATGCGTGGCATATGGTGACAGTTGATAATTGGTGCAACCTCTATATGAGATTGATGGGTATATTGAGAAGATGTTGAATGTAAGGTAGCGTTTTTTTTTTCCTCTCCTCCCCTCCCCTCCCCTCTCCTCTCCTCTCCTCTCCTTTCCTTGACGGAATTTCTCTCTTGTCGCCCAGGCTGGAGTGCAGTAGCGCGATCTCGGCTCACTGCAACCTCTACCTGCCAGGCTCAAACAATTCTCCTGCCTCAGCCTGTAGAGTAGCTGGGATTACAGGTGCCCACCACCACACCCAGCTAGTTTTTTGTATTTTTAGTAGAGAAGGGGTTTCACCATGTTGGCCAGGCTGGCCTTAAGCTCCTGACCTCAGGTGATCCACCCATCTCAGCCTCACAAAGTGAGGGGATTACAGGAATGGGCCACTACATCCGGCCCATTTTTTTCTTTTTGTAAGCATTTAACTTCTGTCAAAATGTTTGAGATTTTGGCTTGTAAATATAGTGGATCTTAACAAGTGTACGTTTGTCTGTGTTAAAAAATAAATGCACACACACTTCATATTGTAATATGCTTGAATTGGCTCTGGATAACGGCCAAGAATGATATAGCAAATTTCATGAGAAATGACTTTAACATAACTTAGTTTGGGGAGATAGAGTTAAGTAGAGTAAAACTTTGTATGACATGGTGTACCATTTATTAAATTTCACCATTTTATCTATTTAGAAACCCGGTTCAGTAAAGGATATGCCTCTGTACTTTCTACTCTCTTCTGCCTACATGATCAATGCGAAGCCAGGCCCAGACATGTCTCATCTAGAATGATTTGAGAAGAATTTGATTTCACTTTTCTGAGAAGTTTGGAAAGGATTCTGACTTTATCCAGTTTACCAGACATGACAGTGAAGTTTGTGTGTGTGTGTGTGTTTGTGTGTGTGTGTGTGTGTGTTTTGTTGTTGTTGTTTGTTTTTGTTTTGAGATGGAGTCTTGCTCTGTCACTGAGGCTGGAGTGCAATGGCACGATCCCAACTCACTGCAACCTCCGCCTCCCGGGTTCAAGCAATTCTCCCGCCTCAGCCTCTTGAGTAGCTTACAAGAGCACACCACCACGCCCAACTAATTTTTGTATTTTTAGAAGAGATGAGGTTTCACTATGTTAGCCAGGCTGGTCTCGAACTCTTGACGACAGGTGATCCTCCCGCCTTGGCCTCCTAAAGTGCTAGGATTACAGGCGTGAGTCACTGTGTCTTTTTGGCAGTAAAGTTTTAAAACTGATAGAGAGGTATCTGCACCTTTTTAATTTTTTAAAATTTCTTTTAAATGATGTTGCTAAATGTACATTTTAATGTAACCCTACATCTAAGGAAAGGTCTCAAAGTATCCAAATTTCAATTCGAGATGGCAGAACTTCAGGGAACTAGCACATGCAGGGCATGGGTTTCAGGTGTAGTTGATGAATAGTCTAGCTAAGTGTTCATCGGCTAACCTGACACCCATGTTTCTTTCAATCCTTCTGATTGGGAATGTTTCTAAACTATATTATTCTTTTCTGCAACAGTAAATAGTGATTCTTTGGTGATCTGGGCTGTGTTTATAAATGTAATTTCTTATTGTTAAATATCCTAGAATTAGTTCTCATGTCAGGTAAATGCACTTTTAGTTTCCATAATATCTTACAATTGAAGTGGTTGACGAGGATGCAGACGGTCCCCAACTTACAGTGATTCGACTCTTGATGCTGTAAAAGCAACACACATTCAGTAGATACCATACTTTGGGTACCCATAGGATGGCCAGGCGTGATGGCTCATGCCTATAATCCCAGTACATTGGGAGGCCAAGGCGGGTGGATCACCTGAGGTCAGGTGTTCAAGACCAGCTTGGCATACATGGTGAAATGCCATTTCTACGGAATAAAAAAATTAGCTGGGCATGATGGCGGGTGCCTGTAATCCCAGCTACACAGGAGGCTGAGGCAGGACAATCGCCTGAACCCGGGAGGCAGATGTTGCAGTGAGCCGAGATCGCGCCATTGCACTCCAGCCTGGTAGACAGAGCGAGACTCCGTCTCAAAAAAAGCAAAGAAAAACAAAGAAAAGAAAAAAGAGTACCTATATGACCATTCTGTTTTTCACTTTCAGTACAGTATTCAATAAATTACATGAGGTATTTGACATTTATTATAAATAAGCTTTGTGTGAGATGATTTGCCCAACTGTAGGCTAATGTAAATCTTCTGAACATGTTCAAGCTAGGCTAAGCTGTGATGTTTGCTAGGTTAGGTGTATTAAGTGCATTTTCACTTACAATATTTTGCATTTACAATGGGTTTATCAGGACATAACCCCATTGTAAATTGAAGAGCATCTGTAAAGGAAGATGGCCAGATCCTAAGAAGAGAGATACCAGCTTTGTTTCTTCCTGTACTGGGAAACTGTGATTTTGAAGGTGAAGAAATGTTGATGGCAACTAGACTCTTTCTTTTCTTTTCTTTTCTTTTCTTTTCTTTTCTTTTCTTTTGAGCTGGAGTCTTGCTCTGTTGCCTAGACTTGAGTGCAGTAGTGCAATCTCGGCTCTCTGCAACCTCTGCCTCCCAGGATCAAGCGATTCTCCTGCCTCAGCCTCTCAAGTAGCTGGGATTACAGGCATGCACCACCATGTCCAGCAATTCTTTTATTTTAGTGCAGACAGGGCTTCACCGTGTTAGCCAGGCTGGTCTCGAACTCCTGTCCTCAAATAATCCACCTGCCTCGGCCTCTCAAAGTGCTGGGATTACAGGCGTGAGCCTCTACGCCTGGCCGAGCATAGACTTTTTAGGGAAGGCCAAGTGGTGGCAGAATCCAGTTGTATATGTGATTATGTAGGAGAGATTTACGATCTACAGGCTGGGATGACTACTCCTTACAGTCTAAGGTAACTGTCATTACAAGATGTGCCATTTTTTTTATGTACCCTTAAGAAAGAAAAAAAATTCTAATTAAATGATGACACAATGCCTTCTTATGACATTTCCAAAAATTTTATACTTACTGAAAGTATTCTTTTTTTTTTTTAGGAGACAGGGTTTTACTCTGTCACCTTGACTGGAGTGCAGTTGTGCAATCATAGCTCACTGTAACTTTGAACTCCTGGGGTCAAATAATCCTCACATCTCAACCTCTCAAGTAGCTAGGACTGCAGGTACACAGCATCACATTTGGCTAATGTTTAAATTTTTTGTAGAGGCAGGGGTCTCACTGTGTTATTCAGGCTGGCTGCAAACTCTTGGCCTCAAGCAAGCCTCTCACATCAGCCTCCCCAAAGTGTTGGATTTATAGGCATGAACCACTGCACCTGGCCAAGTATTCTTTTAGACTTACTTATACATAGATTTTTTTTCTTATTTGTCTTTTTTGGACATACATTCTTATAATATAAACATTCTCTTACATTAATGGAGAACTGCAAGCAAAATTTTAGCTAAGGCATTCCTAAAATTTCTTCATTTCAATGCTAAGCCATGTTGTAATCTTAAAAAATATCGGGCAACCTGCTCGGGTCCCCTTCCACGCTGTGGAAGCTTTCCTTTCGCTCTTCACAATAAACTTTGCTACCGTTAAAAAAAAAACCCAAAAAACAAAAACAAAACAAAATAACAACAACAAATCATTGTAAAAGTCAGTTAAACTTAACATCTGAGATGATAACCATGCACACATCCTAGCTAAAGTGATGACAATGTGAACAGTATGATCAAGTTCTGATTTGCTCATGCAATGCATCTATGCCGTGACCACCACCTGGCCAGGACAATTAATTGTAAGAGTTCATTGACTGTAGGGCACATCCTTGTTTCAGAGATTTAAAGATATGGAAAAAGTGTGCATCTTGGTGCTGGAGAGGATGTGGAGAAATAGGAACGCTTTTACACTGTTGTTGGGCATGTAAATTAGTTCAACCATTGTGGAAGATGGTGTGGCGTTTCCTCAAGGATCTAGATCTAGAAATACCATTTGACCCAGCAATCTCATTACTGAGTATATACCCAGAGGATGATAAATCATTCTACTATAAAGACACATGCACACGTATGTTTACTGTGGTACTATTTACAATAGCAAAGACTTGGAACCAACCCAAATGTCCGTTAATGATAGACCGGATAAAGAAAATGTCCCCACATACACTATGGAATACTATGCAGCCATAAAAAAGGATGAGTTCATGTCCTTTGCAGGGAATGGATGAAGCTGGAAACCATCATTCTCAGCAAAATATCACAAGAACAGAAAACCAAACACCACGTGTTCTCACTTATAAGTGGGAGTTGAACAATGAGAACACATGGACACAGGGAGGGGAACATCACACAATGGGGCCTGTCAGGAGGTGTAGGGGTAGAGGAGGGATAGCATTAGGAGAAATACCTAATATAAGTGACGGGTTGATGGATGCAGCAAACCACCATGAGACTCATATACCTATGTAACAAAACTGCACATTCTGCACATGTACCCCAGAACTTAAAGTATAATAATAATTTTTTTAAAAGTGCATCTTGGAATAAATGAAGTGTGGTGATTTGTTTCTTCCTTTATCTTCTCCTCCTCTGGTTTAAATAAATTCCTGATACAAGTTTTGCCTTTTGTCTCCCTCAGATTAAAATTGAGTTGATCATGGTTGAAAAATTACATATAGGCAGGGTTCAGGGTGGGCTGAGTAACATTTTACTGCATTTTTAAGTTAAATGTTCTTAAAACCTTTTTATTCATTCATAAAGATGCTTCAAAATGTGCTTTTAAAATCGACACTCAGTATGGTTTCATTGTATTATCTGAAAATGTCACTGGGAAATGATCAAAAAGATTCCAAACCTGAGGGGTTGAAAAAATGCTATATTGGGCAATTACTGAATCTTCTGTAGTTTTTACGATTAAGGTGGAACCCAATATACGTGAGTAGAAAATAGTAGGATGTCTAGCCTTAATAATACTACCTCCTCTGCTGCTCACAGTCTTATCCACTGATACAAAATTTTTTAATTAAAATTCTCAAACTTTGACATCAGAACATCATAGTTCATTAAAGTAGCCCTTTCCATTAATTCCAGAAACTGGACTCCAGTTAACCAGTAACTTCTGTATCAGTGACATAATTTCCTGCACAATTTTTACTTTGTAATGGTTAACTTCTCTCTTAGTTGTTCGCAGCAGGGGGTAGTTTGCTTGCTTTCCTTTTCTTTTTTTTTTTTTTGAGATGGAATTTCACTCTTGTTGCCCAGGCTGGAGTGCAATGGTGTGATCTCGGCTCACTACAACCTCTGCCTCCCTGGTTCAAGCAATTCTCCTGCCTCAGCCTCCTGAGTAGCTGGGATTATAGGCATGTGCCACCACACCCGGGTAATTTTGTATTTTTAGTAGAGACAGGGTTTCTCCGTGTTGGTCAGGCTGGTCTTGAACTCCCGACCTCCGGTGATCCGCCCTCCTCGGCTTCCCAAAGTGCTTGGATTACAGGTGTGAGCCACCACGCCTGGCCTAGGGCATAGTTTTCTTTCATGAGTCTGCTATTTATTATAGTTCATGGTGACTTAAGACATTTTACCCTATAATAAAACAAAAACCTCTGAGTACTAAGAGATACTACTGTTTGACTTCAGTAACTGTCTGCGAACTAAAAAAAATCCATGAAAGTTACTGACTAAAAAACTGATAGTTCAAACTGGACTATACCAGCAGCAGCCTTTTGATGAGATGGAGTCAGATACTTGGCCATCTAAACATAATTGTTGGTATTAAAGGATAGCGAGAGTCTTTTGTAGTTAAAAAAAGAAACGAACATTTTGTTCTGAGGTTGTGTAAAATTAAGGTCAGTGGAGAAATTTAGCCTGTCAGTGTGTGAAAATATGAAAGAAGCCCCTGTAAAATTTGAAATGGGGTGAATCCAGTTTCATTTCATTGTTCTATTGCTCAAACCTTAAATTACAGAAGGATTAGCACAGTTTAGCAAGAGTAACAACAAAAAACCCCAGCAACCTCAGATGTACACTACTTAAATTTTCGCTTTAATGAAATCTGATAATAATTTGTATGGGCAGCAAGCCAAATAATAGACTTGAATTCTTTAGGGGGAACAAAAGGCATTGACTGCCTAATATATTTGGCTTTATTGATTTTTTTAAACATTGCTTCTGACTAATGTACATGGGATATTTGTACCTGTTTACTTAATGATTATGCATATAAATAATTGAGAGCTGAGAAACAGAAAAACAAAACTTACTTTGATGCAGTAACTAGCACTTGATATCATTCCTGAGGTATTTGCCAGAGTTTGTAGAGTCAAGTAGAAGAAAATGAGAAACAATTTTATTAACTCCTAATCTAAGAGGTTCTTGCTCCCATTGAGAGCAACAAAAATAATTTAATTGTAAGTGAAGGACATGGAGAATTGTCTGGAGTATTGAAAGGATTTTGAGCTTAGGTTGCCCAGTTTCGTGATTTTTTTTCTCCCCATGGCTGGACTGTGAAATCACTATGGAGGAGAAATTGCTTTATTTAAATAGTCCTTCCCTCCCTCCCT
>NW_012106030.1:6451288-6507921 GCF_000951045.1 Mandrillus leucophaeus | reverse complement strand
TAGTGATGAGATCTTATTGTGTTGCCCAGGCTGCTCTCTAACTCCTGGGCTGAAGTGTTCCTCCTGCCTCGGCCTCCCAAAGTGCTAGAATTACAGGCATGAGCCATGGCACCCAGCTTTTACATATCTTTTCTGTGTAAAGACTCTAAGAATCTGTGTAAAGAATCACAACAAACTCCTGGTGAGAGAGTAAATTGTGCCACAATTAGAATTACTCAAAGAAAAGTTTCAATAGTGCGTCTACTTCTGCTGTTCTGCAGCCAGGCCAACTTAGCAGCATCTTAAGCCTCCCATTGAGGCAGAAACCATTTAAAAAGCCAATCTCTCTCTCTCTCTCCGGCCCCCCCCATCCTCTCTCTTTTTAAAGATTCTACATACAAAGGAGATCTTACAGTATTGATCTCACTGTGTCTGGCTTTTCCAGTTACCAGATGAGTGAGTTCTGGGGATCTAACGTACATAGTGGTGACTATGGTTAATAATACTATCTGGCATACTACTTGAACTTTGGTAAGACAATAGATCTTAAATGTTCTCACCACACATACAAATGTTAATTATGTGAGATGAGAGATGTGCTAATTAACTTGATTGTGCTTATTTCATAATGTATATGTATATTATATCATGTTGTATACCTTAAATGCATACATTTTTTAACGTGTTTTTCTAATTTTTTTTTTTTTTTTTTTTTTTTGAGACAGAGCTTCAGTCTGTCACCCAGGCTGCAGTGCAGTGGTGTGATCACGGTTCGCTGCAGCCTCAACCTTGGACTCAAGTGATCCTCCCACTCAAGTCCCCCAAGTAGCTTGGGACTATAGGCACGCACCACCACACCTGGTTAATTTTTTAATTTTTGTAGAGATGGGGTCCCACTGTGTTGTCCAAGCTGGTCTTGAATTCCTGGGCTCAAGCCCTGGGCCTCCCAAAGTTCTGGGATTACAGGTGTGAGCTACTGCACCCGGACTACAATTTTTGTCAATTATATCTCAATAAAGCAATAAAGCAAAAATAAGCCAAAGCCCATCTCTTTGGCTTGGTCCTCACTGCTTATAATTGATCAGTTCTCTTGAGGATTCTGATTTTCTGTAACTATAGTGTATTACTTTACTCTTCAGCTTCCAGAAACTAGCATGTATAGAACAAATCTATGATAAAAATTATATATATTGCCAACAGGTACACGGAAACATATCAAAGGGTGAATGAGTTGATGATCACTGTAGTGCCAACTCCTGCCACATCCTTCTCTGGTAGGTAGCTCACACAACAGAACTCTCGCGTAAAGGCTCCTTCCTTGTGACTTTGATGGTTAGGCATTTCTTCATTCACCACTGGCTTTCAACTCATCTTCAGTCCACTTTAATACCTGTGGGTCTATCCACTTTCAAAGAAAGGGAGTAAATGGGCATAACTAATATATGTAAACCAGGCACTTTTTAGAACAAACGATACACAAAATAAAGGGGGGCGGTGATTGGTTAGAAATGGCACTTCTGGCATTACAAATAATGGATATTATAGGCTAATTTGTGTCTCCCCACAACATTCATATGTTGACATCCTAACCTTGATTGGCTTTTATTATTATTATACTTTAAGTTCTAAGGTACATGTGCACAACTTGCAGGTTTGTTACATAGGTATACATGTGCCATGTTGGTGTGCTGCACCCATCAACTCTTCATTTACATTAGGTATTTCTCCTAATACTATCCCTCCCCCAGCCCCCACCCCCCAGCAGGCCCTGGTGTGTGATGTTCCCTTCCCTGTGTCCATGTGTTCTCATTGTTCAACTCCTATGTATGAGTGAGAACATGCGGTGTTTGGTTTTTTGTCCTTGTGATATTTTGCTGAGAATGATGGTTTCCAGCTTCATCCATGTCCCTGCAAAGGACATGAACTCATCCTTTTTTATGGCTGCATAGTATTCCATGGTGTATATGTGCCACGTTTTCTTAATCCAGTCTGTCATTGATGGACATTTGGGTTGGTTCCAAGTCTTTGCTATTGTGAATAGTGCCCCAATAAACACACGTGTGCATGTGACTTTATAGTAACATGATTTATAATCCTTTGGGTATATACCCAGTAATGGGATCACTGGATCAAATGGTATTTCTAGTTCTAGATCCTTGAGGAATCACCACACCATCTTCCACAATGGTTGAACTAGTTTACACTCCCACCAACAGTGTAAAAGCGTTCCTATTTCTCCACATCCTCTCCAGCATCTCTTGTTCCTGACTTTTTAATGATTGCCATTCTAACTGGCGTAAGATGGTATCTCACTGTGGTTTTGATTTGCATTTTGTGATGACCAGTGATGATGAGCATTTTTTCATGTGTCTGTTGGCTGCATAAATGTCTTTTTTTTGAGAAGTGTCTGTTCATATCCTTTGCCCACTCTTTGATGGGGTTCTTTTTTTTCTTGTAAATTTGTTTAAGTTCTTTGTAGATTCTGGATATTAACCTTTTGTCAGATGGGTAGATTGCAAAAATTTTCTCCCATTCTGTAGGCTGCCTGTTTACTCTGATGATAACTTCTTTTGCTGTGCAGAAGCTCTTCAGTTTAGATTTCTATTTTGGCTTTTGTTGCCATTGCTTTTGGTGTTTTAGTCATGAAGTCTTTGTCCATGCCTATGTTCTGAATGGTATTACCTAGGTTTTCTTCTAGGGTTTTTATGGTTTTAGGTCTTACATTTAAGTCTCTAATCCATCTTGAGTTAATTTTTGTGTAATGTGTAAGGAAGGGATCCAGTTACAGCTTTCTACATATGGCTAGATTGGCTTATTATTATTATTTTTTCCAAATGATACAGCGTCTCCTTTGTTGCCCAGGCTGGAGTGCAGTGGCACACTCATAGCTTACTGTAGCCTTGAACTCCTGGGCTCAAGCAATCCTCCCACCCCAGCCTCAGGTAGCTGAGACTACAGGAATGTACCACTGTGCCCTGCAGCAAGGTTGGTTTTTAAAATGATTTCTACCTCAGTGGGAGGAATTAGAAGCTGCTAGACTGACTTTATATGCCTGCAGGACAGCTGAAAGTAGATGTAATGTTGAAACTTTTCTTTGAGTAGTTCCACTTGTGGGTCTTGGGTTGAGTTCCCCAGAAGCAGATCCTGAGGCAAGGATTTGTACACAGTGATTTATTCTGCAAGTGTTTCCTGAGTAATTGGTAAGACGTCAGGTAAGACAACATCCCACTGAGCGCAGCTTCAACTTTATTCCACATGGGAGCTCTGAAGTATATATCATGCCTCTGAATTAATCTGACTTCAAGCAAGGGTGCTGGGCTTTCATACTCTCACAATGATCAGTCCCAGCAGAAGGGAGAGAGGTAGGAGTGAGGTGGTGGCAGGGAGAGTGGTGGGGAGGGAGAGAAATCATCAGGCACTCTGTCCTCTGCAGGTTCGCATGATGCTGCTCCAGTCGTCTGAAGACAGTATGCAAAGAAGAGTCACAGGCATGGCACACAGAAGTCAGAGGGGAGACACACACAAGCACCAAAGGGAAGCCAGTGGATCTGGACAGAGCACCCACCATGTCTCAGGTGGTGAGCCATTGACTAAACTCCAGGCAGGGTCCTTTTTCTTCCTGCTCTGTTGTATTTTACTGGATCTGGTCAATTTCTGTGTACATAATAATTAGAATTTACCATACTATTTGGACAAGAAGGAAGAAAGATTTACCTTAAAAAATAAGAGAGAGCACTTTTTGGTGCATACAATGGGCTGGGCACTTCTCTAAGCACTACACTTTTTTTTGAGATGGAGTTTTGCTCTTTGTAGCCAGGCTGGAGTGCTGTGGCATGATCTTGGCTCACTGCAACCTCTGCCTCCCAGGTTCAAGGAATTCTCCTGTCTCATCCCCCTAAGTAGCTGGGATTACAGGCACGCACCACCACACCCTGCTAATTTTTTGTATTTTTAGTACAGATGGAGTTTCACCATGTTGGCCAGGCTGGTCTCGAACTCCTGACCTCAGATGATCTACCCCCGCCCCTCGGCCTCCCAAAGTGCTGAGATTACAGGTTTGAGTCATTGTGCCCGGCCTATGCTCTATACATTCTTTTAATCCTATATGCCACTTTTATAGATAAGGACACTAAGGCTTAGAAAACTTAAGTAACTTTTCTGTTGGTAATACAGCTTAGGTGATGAAGCCAAGATTCAAAATCACATTTTGAGTATCATGTAAAAATAAAACAACACAATCAATCTTTTTTGAAGTATAGTGACATTTTTGGTGAAGCAATTTAAAATCAATTTTGAGACCATCCTTATGAAATAGATAGAAATATTTACTTAGTTAAAAGGCTTAAATAGTTTGATGAATGGGTTGGAATGTGTATTTGTTTTGAAATATAATGAATCTCTAGTCAGCTTTTTTCTTTATTTCTCTCCTATAGTAAAAGTCTACCATTACTGATAAATATTGAGCAAGTCAGTTTCAGAGGTGAAACTGAAAAAAGGCCCGAAAAAAGAACTCCGGCATCTGGAATATATATTTTTGGTCACATCTACATGCTATCTGCCATAGGAAAAGAGCAGTCCCTTCAAGAGTAAAGTTTTGTTCCCAATGAACTGTGGCAGCTACATAGTCCATCTGACACATTTACTGACTCCAGTGAATTTGGCTGTGGTTGAAGACCTCAGGCAATTTTTTCTTCCTTGCTGTGAAATAATTGTCTAGAGACAGGAGAATCCTCCAGATGGCTAGTTAAATACCTCCAGAAGGCCTGGGGCATTGATGAATCTCTCTAAGGATTTCTGTAGTTTACAAGTGGCTTTTGGTTGAAGAATCTCATTATTCAGATCCCTCAGAGTGGGATCTCCAAGCTGGCGTAACTGTAAAGTAGAGCTGTAAAGGAAACTGTAAAGTAGATATGTGGTTGCATCTCAGCATTTCTGAGTAAAAACTCTCTAATGCAGAGTGTTCTTTTATTTATTTAAAAACATTGATATTTAAAATTGTTTCTTGTTTTTTTTTTTCTAGCATTATTAGGATCTTTTTTTTTTTTTTTTTTGCATATACCTGTCTCCCTTACTTTCATGTCTCAAACCCCTATATTTTCATACTGGATGTAAAATGGGTAAAAATTAATAAGCATAGCTTGCCAGGTTCTTGCTTCCATATGAAAAGTACATGTGCATCCCATAGACTTCTCCTTCCAAATTTCCCCGGTTATTTCTAGGATTTCCCAGGGAAGGAGCTCTTAAACCTGTACTGCTTCTCCATTGTCCTCATTTTCCACTCTAGCACCCTTTGGTGCTATTTCCTGCTTCTGCCTCTACTGCTCGTGCAACCGAGTGCCAGCCCCTAGGCACTGTTACCGCTATGGGATGACGCTGTCTCCTGCCAGCACCACCGCCTTGGTTATGCTAGAGTCCTCAGGGGCCCGGGGAGCCCTGCCAAGACGACTCTGCTCCTGCACCAGAATGCCTCTCACCTCCCCATCCCTCTTCCGTGTTATATTTTACATACAATACAAAAGAAGAGCTGTTTGTGTCCAGTGCTTCATATAATTTATATTGAATACATATTTCAGGTTTTACTTGTAGCCACATCCATTCTCCATGAGTTCAAGGAGACTGAAACTAACAAATGCGATTCTGGGCTTACATCACATTTAAGCCCGTCTCCCATGACCTAGGCTTTGTACCTGGGACCAACTTTACTTCTCTACTTTCGTTTACTTTAGGATCAATTTTTTTTCCCCCAGGAGATGCCTTAGTTTCTCATAAAAATACATTTCTGATGGGTCCACCTAACAGTCTGTCAGGCATGTTCATATATCTGAATGCCGGTGGTAGATACAGCTGAGACTCCAGCTAGGATGCCTCCCTCCCTCCTTCTCTCCCTCCCTTCCTTCTTCCTCTGTCTTACTCTCCCTTTTCATCGCCGTCCTTTCACACTCATACATAATAATAGTGTATTCATCAAGTACCACCTATATGCCAGGCACTGTTCTAATCACTTCAGATAGAATAGCAACAAAATAGACAACGTCCGACTGTCTTGAACGTTGTAGAGTGATGAGTGCTATGACCAGCACCTACGACAGAGAGCTGTGACAGACAGTGACCAGGGGCTAATTTCTGTGGAGTGGTGAGGGAAGGTCTTTCTCATGAGGTAAATGTCCAGCTGAGATCTGAATAACAAGAAGGGCCGAATTATATAAAAACCTGGCATTTGAGCCTTCTATGCAGAGATAATAACAATATTTATGACCATATATATATATCTCCATCTCCTAATCTACCACTGAAAGCTTTCCTTGCCCCTAAATGTGTAAGAAGAGGGGGTGGTTTTACACAGAACCACCCAGGTTTGGCTTGTTCCACTTACCCAGAGGTGACACTGGGGTCCATCCTGAGCAGCACCCCATATGAGTGACCCGGCCTCACAGGCTCTCAGCAACAGATCCCTCTCGGGACACAGCCGCATCCCCAAGCCGCTGCGCACTCTAATGGGGCCTCTGGGCATATGGTTTTCAGGGTTTTTCACCTCATTCCACAGAGAGGGGAACTCCAGGGAAATCTCAGGGCAGGTGCAGAATCATAGCTGGGGAGAGGGTGGTGGGAAGCCTGCATTCTCTTTATTCACAGGGAAGTCTAGATTCCACAGAATTAAGCTCCAGCAGATGAAGAGTAGGGACTTCTCTTTACACCACAGAGCATTTCTGATAGAGTAGGAGGGTGAGACCTGGATTCCCCAGACAGCTAAGGAACTCAGGCGGCTCCAGCACCCCTGTGGGGCCAGGGTCTCCCTCTCACTCCTCAGAGGGGACACTGGTCACCACAAGCTGGGGCGCCTCCCAGGCAGCCTCACTGAGTATTCTGGCTTTAACTGTTCTCCCGATGGGGCTGAGCCATCTGTGTGTTGCTGTCCTTCACCCTGGGCTCCCCTCTGCAGCCACAGGCCTCCTCACTGTCCCTGAGCTGCGTCTCAGTCAGAGACCCGCTATTTGCCTGCTGGATATTCCCATGCTTATCCTTCCGTATTGTCTTTTCGCATCTTTCTCTCACTAGGACTCCTTTTATTTCCTCTTCATCTCATCACTGTCTCACATCCAGTCAACTCTTAAGGCCCAGCTCCAGACCCTACCTCCACTTAGGGGCCCTTCCAATTTTTTTTTTTTTTGAGATGGGGTCTTGCTGTGTTGCCCAGGCTGGAGTGCAGTGGCCTGATCTTGGTTCACTGCAACCTCCACCTCCCAGGTTCAAGCAGTTCTCATGCTTCAGCATCTCAAGTAGCTGGAATTACAGGTATGAGCCACCATGCCCGGCTAATATTTTTGTATTTTTGTTTTTAGTAGAGATGGGGTTTTACCATATTGGCCAGGCTGGTCTTGAACTCCTGACCTCAAGTGATTGATCCACCTGCTTCAGCCTCCCAAAGTGCTGAGATTACAGGCATGAGCCACCTCTCCTGGCTACCTTTCCAATTGTTGTTATTGCTCCCATTAATCTCTTCTTTGCTGGATACCAACAAGCATCTAGATTCCAACTTATGCACTCTTCTCCCCTTCTTCCTCTCCTTCCTTTTTTCCTCCCTCCCCCTTTCTTCCTTCTAAATGAGAATTAGCGTATTCATCTTCTTTTTGAAGAAAAAAAATTGTTACTAAATAATACATAACAGGAATATTTGTAAATGTATGTGAACAGCATAAAGCATTAACAATAATACAAAGACCTACTGCTCCCCCCAGCTCAAGAATGAGAGACTACCATTTTCCTACAATATCCCAGTGTGTTCCCGCTAGGTCCCACCCCCTTTATTCCCCATTCTCCATCCCAGTGGGTCACTACTATTCTGAATGCATATCTATCACTGTCCCTTACTCACCACTTTGGATCCTTAAACAGTGACTCATTAAGTTCTGCCTGCATTTGAATTTTATACTAGTGGGATTACAGTATGTGAACTCTTCTGTGTCTTGCTTAATTGGCTCAACATTGTGTTTGTAAGAGTCTTCCATGTTGATGCATGCTGCTGAGTTCATTTTCACTGCTGCATGGTATTCCATTGCATAAGTGTATCATTATTTATTTATCCGTTCTATGGCGGTGCCACATCAGGATTGTCTTTTTCCATTACGTGAATGCTTCTACAAACATTATTGTAGATGTCTCCTGATGCACATGTGCAAGAGTTTCCCTAGGATATGCACAAAGTAGAAGAATTGTTGGGATTGAGGGTGCTCACATATTCAGCTTTATGGGACATGCCAAATAATTTCCAATGTGGTTGTCCCTATTTATAGTCTCATCAGTGGTGGATGAGAGTTCCTGTTTTTCTGCATTCTTGATGAACTTGGTTTGTTATTTTTTAATTTTTGTCAATCCTGTGGCAAATATTGGAGGCTACGGGTCGGAGTTAGCTCAAACGGTTACCTCCTTATGCCAGGCTTTCTATCTGTCCAAATATTGGAGGCTTTAGTTTGAACTTCTCTGATTTCTAATGAAGTGAACATCTTTTTATATGTTTATTGGTTATTTAGATTACCTCTTTTGTTAAGAGCCTATTCAAATGTTTTTTTCTTTCTTTCTTTTTTTTTTTCAGATGAGGTCTCACTCTGTCACTCAGGCTGGAGTTCAGTGGCACTCTTGGTTCACCGCAACCTCTGCCTCCCAGTCTTAAGTGAGCCTCCCACCTCAGCCTCCCAAGTAGCCTGGACTACAGACATGTGCCACCACACCTGGCTAATTTTTTTTTTGTATTTTTTTGTAGAGACAGGGTTTCACCTCGTTGCCCAGGCTGCTCTTGAACTCCTGAGCTCAAACGATCCACCTGCCTTGGCTTCCCAAAGTGCTGGGATTACAGGCATGAGCCACTGCATCCAGCCAAGTTCTATTTTTTTTTTTTTTTGAGACAGAGTGTCACACTGTCGCCCGGGCTGGAGTGCAATGGTGCGATCTCGGCTCACTGCAACCTCCGCCTCCTGGGTTCACACGATTCTCCTGCCTCAGCCTCCCAAGTAGGTGGGATTGCAGGCATACACCACCACATCTGGCCAATTTTTTGTATTTTTAGTAGAGACAGGGTTTCACTATGTTGGCTAGACTGGTCTTGAACTCCTGACCTCAGGTGATCCACCTGCCTTGGCCTCCCAAAGTGGTAGGATTACAGGTGTGAGCCATCATGCCTGGCCCCAGCCTAGTTCTTTATATATATTCTCAGTAATAGTCCTTAATTGGTTGTATAGTTTGCTAATATCACCTCCCAGTTTGTAGGGTTTTTGTTTTCCTTTTCTATTTATGGCTTCCTTCTTTGAACAGAAGTTCCTAATTTTAATTAAATAAGAGGTATAAACCTTTTCCTTTATGTTTTGCGCTTTCTTGTGCATTATTTAAGAAAGTCTTTCAACCTTGAGGTCATGATGCCATATTGTCTTACATCACCTCCCAAAAGCTCTACAGATTTGCCTCCTGCATTTAGGTTTAATCCACCATGAATTGATTTTTGTGAGTCTTGTATGAGATCAAATTTCATTTTGTCCATACGAACAGCCAGTTGTCTCAGGATCATTTACTGTATAGTTCCCAGTAATGGATTGTTACCTCTGTCATAGTTCAAATGTCCAAATGTAAGCCAAGCCTCTTAAAAGTTCTGTTTTGAGGTCTGTTTCTTTGCTTTCTATTCTGTTCTATTGGTCCAATTGTCTCGGCCTACAACAAAATTATGCTATTTTAAGTATTATGGTCTTATAATCAGTTCTTATATCTTGTGAGAAATGTCCTACCATTTTTTTTTCTTCTTTTTAAGGATTTCTTGGCTATTGTTGGTCTTTGGCTCTCCCATCACAAAAAGGAGAAATGAAATTAAATCAGAATTTGAAAAGGGGGAGGTAACCGAAGATGCTGCAGGTATTCAAAAGAAAATAAGAGGATGTTATACACATTATACCAAATACTTTTAAAAACCAATGCAATTAGAACTTCTCCAAATATGTAATTTACTAATATGACTCAGGAAGTGATATTTTTTCAGAAGTTTATTTTCTGTTTGTTGCTTATAATGTATACAAGTGCAATAGATCGTTGTATTTATTTAATGTCCAGAAATGTTATAAACTGTTATTAATTCTAATAATTTGTCCATAGATTCTTTTGGATTTTCTATATATATATCCAGACTATTCGGGAACAGGGTGATTTTATTTCTTCTTTCCAACCCATATACATTTTATTTCTTGTCCTTTGCCTTATTGCAATGGCTGGGAACTACAGAAGAATCTTGAAGAGAAGTGGTCTAGCAGGCAACTTCACCTATTCTCTGATTCAAAAAGAATGCCTTCAATGTTTTGTCATTTGTGGAAGCTCCTTTTATGGGGTGTGGATGTCCTTTGTTACGTCAAGATATTTCTATTCTATTCCTAGTTCGCTAAGAGATTTTATCCTAAATG
Source organism: Mandrillus leucophaeus (assembly GCF_000951045.1). NCBI lineage: Eukaryota > Metazoa > Chordata > Mammalia > Primates > Cercopithecidae > Mandrillus > Mandrillus leucophaeus. The sequence goes on along the minus strand of NW_012106030.1, from coordinate 6,497,509 downwards.
GATGTTGAATTTGGTCTACAACTTTTGAAATGATCATTTTATTTTTCTTCCTTAATCTACAACTTGGGGAATTAAATTAATTCATTTTTAAAATTTCGGACAAACTTCGCATTCCTGGTATAATCTGATTTAGTGATGATATACCATCTTGGATTTCATTTGCTAATTTTTAGTTTAAATTTTTTGCATTTATGTAATTTTCTTCTATTGTTCTTGCCAGATCTTGGTATACAAATTATGATAGCTTCTGAAAGAGTTAGTGTTAGATTGAAACGAGAGTTCCTTAAATGTTTGGCAGAACTCACCAGTGAAGCTATTGAGTGCTGTTCATTGTTTTTGTTTGTTTGTTTGTTTGTTTTTAGAGCCAGGATCTTTCATTTATTTGTTTATTGAGATGGAGTCTTGCTCTATCACCCAGGCTGGAGTGCAGTGGTGTGATCCCGGTTCACTGCAACCTCCGCCTCCTGGGTTCAACGGATTCCCCTGCCTCAACCTCCCAAGTAGCTGGGATTACAAGCATGCACCACCAGGTCTGGATAATTTTTGTATTTTTAGTAGAGATGGGGTTTTGCCATTTTGGCCAGGCTCCACTGGAACTGCTGACCTCAAGTGATCCACCCACCTTGGCCTCCCAAAATGCTGGGATTATAGGTGTGAGCCACTGCGCCTGGCCAGAGACAGGGTCTTTCGAAAGTCTAAAGCATCTATTATATGTTTAATCTTTTCCATTTTTGCCATTGTTCCTTTATGCTGTCATTCATTTGATTAATCTCAACAGAATTTTGTTAATTTTATGTCTTATTGAAAAATCAACTTTTGGCTTGTTCATCTCTATGGTATAATTTTTTCCTATGTCATTAATTGTTGCTTCTTTAAAAAAAATCTTTCCTTCAATTTCCTTAAGTTTATTTTTCTAACTTCTTAAGGTGAAGGTTTTTGTTTGCTTGTTTTTTAGCCTTTCTACATCTATATATTATCAGAAGTTGGCAAACTATGGCTGGCAGGCCAAATGTGGCCCACTACCTGTGTTTCTCAGTAAAGTTTTATTAACACACAAGCATGGCAATTTATTTATGTGTTGTTTATGGTGTTTTCTGTGCTACAATGGCAGTGATATGGCCCACAGAAATCTAAAATATTTACGGTCTAGCCTCTTATTGAAAAAGTTTGCTGACCCCTGCATTACATCAGTGTTGTTAACTCTTCTGTTCAAATATTCATTTTCCTTACTTTTCATCTCCTGCTGCTTCCGTCAATTTTTGAAAGATATGTGTTATAAATTACAATTCTGATGGTAGATTCCTCAATTTGTCCTAGTAGTTCTGCCAAATTTGCTTTATTTTGGATCTATGGGTATTCAATGACTATACATGTAAAATTGTTGTATCTTCCTGGTGAATTGGACTTTTAAGTAGTTGAGATTACAGACGTGAGCTGCCGTGCCCAGCTAAGCTCTTTTTTACTGTAAATGGTCTCTTTTGCCTTAAAGCCTCTGTGTGCTGTTAATACAGCAATCTCAGTTTTTCTCTTAGTTAACATTTATGTGGCATACATGATATATATTTTTCCATCCCTTTGGTTTGGTGTACCTTTATTTTTTGATTCACTACTTTAATTGTAAACGTACAATTCAGTAGTTTTTAATATAGTCAAAATATTATGATCATCATCATTATTTAATTCCAGAATATTTCCATTGTACCAAAAATCATTCTGTACCTTCTAATTTCCCCCTCCCTCACCCTCTGGTAACCACGAATCTACTTGCTGTCTCTATAAATTTACTTAGTCTGGACATTTCATAGAAATGAAATCATTCAATATGAAACCTTTCATTTCTGTTTTCTTTCCTTTAGCTTAATGTTTTCAAGGTTCATCCATGACGTATCAGTATTTCATTCTTTATGGCTGACTAATATTCCATGGCATGGATTTGCTGCATTTTGCACTCTAACCATTCATCAGTTGATGGACACATTAGTTGTTTCTACTTTTTGGCTATTATGAATAATGCTTCTACGAACATTCATGTACAACCTATGTCAACATGTTTTTTTACATGTTATACACTTTTTTTGTATGTGAACATATGTTTTTATTTTTATTTTTTTGAGACAGGGTCTCTCTTTGTCACAGGGGCTAGAGTGCAGTGGCATAAAAATGGCTTGCTACAGCCTTGATCTCCCAGGCATGAGCAATCCTCTTGCCTCAGCCCCTCAAGTAGCTGGAACTACAGGTGCGTGCCACCATGCCTGGCTAATTTTTTTGTATTTTTTGTCGAGATGGGATTTCGCGATGTTGGCCAGGCTGGTCTTGGACTCCTGACCTCAAGTGATCCTCCTGCCTTGACCTTCCAAAGTGCTGGGATTATAGGCGTGAGCTACCGTGCCTGGCCTGTATGTGAACATATGTTTTTAATTCTCTTGGGTATATGCTTAGGAATGGAATAGCTGGGTTCTATGATATCCTGTCTCTTTTTGAGGAGTTGTCAACTGTTTCCAAAGAGGGTACGCCATTTTACATTCCCACCAGTAATGTATGAGGGTTCAGATTTCTCCACATTCCTACCAAGAGTTATTTTTTTCTTCTTTTAAACTACAGCCATCCTAGTGGATGTGACACAGCAGCCTCTATATCCATTAGTATTTGGTGTGTCCCTTACAAACAGCACAGAGCTGGGGGTTTCCTTCCATATGACAACCTTTTTCTTTCACTTGATGTATTTAACCCAAGTTTATTTTTTGTGATTAGTGACCTCATTAGATTTTTTTTTTTTTTTTTTTTTTCTTTTTGAGACAGGGTCTTGCTCTGTCACTCAGGCTGGAGTGCAATGATGTGATCTCAGCTCACTGCAGCCTCCCCAAGCCCTGGCTCAAGAGATCCTCCCACCTCAGCCTCCTGAGTAGCTGGGACCACAGGCATGCACCACCATGCCCGGCTATTGTTTTTGTATTTTTGGTAGAGACAGGGTCTCGCCATGTTGGCCAGGCTTGTCTTGAACTCTTAAGCTTAAGTGATCTTCCCACCTCAGCCTCCCAAAGTGCTGGAATTATAGGCATGAGCCACTGCTCCTAGCCCTAATTAGATTTTTATCACATAATTTTGTGCTTTCTATGTGTCATGCTATTTAAAAACTCTTTCTTTTAGATGAATACTCTTTGTCTTTATTTCATTTTGCCCGATCTATCAGTTTGGCAGTTACACTCAGTATGTCTATTTTTATTTATTTATTTATTTATTTATTTATTTATTTTGAGATGGAGTCCCACTCTGTCACCCAGGCTGGAGTGCAGTGGCGCAATCTTGGCTCACTGCAACCTCCGCCTCCCGGGTTCAAGCGATTCTCTTGCCTCAGCCTCCTGAATAGCTGGGATTACAGGTATGCACCATCATGCATGGCTAATTTTTTGTACTTTTAGTAGAGACGGGGTTTCACCATGTTGGCCAGACTGGTCTCGAACTCCTGACCTAAGGTGATCCACCCGCCTCGGCCTCCCAAAATGCTGGGATTACAGGCACAAGCCACTGAGCCCAGGCTCAGAATGTCTATTTTTTAAAACAATGATTACCCTATACATTTTAACATGCGTATATAACAATATCTCAAGTTATTTATCTTTCTCCACAAAAATAAACAAAAGGGCCTTATAATGCTTATATTTTGCTTATACTCTTTTCCTCCATTTATTTCTGTTATTCTCTTCTTTTTTTTTTTTTTTTTTTTTTTTTTTTTTTTTTTTTTTTTTTTTTTTTTTTTTTTTTTTTGAGACAGAGTCTTACTCTTTTCCCCAGGCTGGAGTGCAATGGCATGATCTCGGCTCACTGCAATCTCCACCTCTTGGATTCAAGCAATTCTCCTGCCTCAGCCTCCTGAGTAGCTGGGATTACAGGCACGCGCCACTGCACCCAGCTATTGTATTTTTGTATTTTTAGTAGAGACGGGGTTTCACCATGTTGGCCAAGCTGGTCTTGAATTCCTGACTTCAAGTGATCTGCCCACCTCAGCCTCCCAAAGTCTTGGGATTACAGGCATGAGCCACTGTGCCTAGTTTATATTCTATTATTTTCTAGTATTCCAGTTCTACATGAGTCATACATTCCACAATCAGACAGTGTCATTATTGTTTCCTGCAATCGTTTAAAATATTTATCACGTAGTTACCAGTGTCTTCATTCACCATGCCTTCTTGCCTCTTAGACTATTATTCAAGGTCAGTTTTTTTTTTTTTTCTGTCTGAGCCAAGTTCTTAAAATTTCCTTTAATGAACTGCTCTTGGTGGTAAATGCTCTCATTTTTTACTCATTCTTGAGAAAGATAATTTTGCCAGGCACAAATTCCATATTGACAACTATTTTCCCAACACATTGAAGATCTTATTCCACTGTTTTCTGGTTTGTAATGTTCCTTTTGAAAAATCAGTCATTAATTGAATTATCTTTTCTTTGTAGGTAATACATGTTTTCTCACTAACTTCTTTTGGTTTTTTGTTATGTGCATATTTTGTATCGCAGAATCACTACGATATGCTAAGGTGGTGATTCTTTGTTTTTTTTCCTTCTTAAGATTCATTTGACTCCCTGAATATGAATATTTGTACCTTTCAACAATTCTAGAAAACTTCAGTTAATGACTCTGCTTCATTCTCTTTGTGTCTCCTTCTGGAATTTTGATTAAAAATGTAGTAAATAGTCTTACTTTTAGCTTCTAACCCTTCTTTCATATTTTTCATCTATTCTCTCTCTGTCCTGTCTTCTGGATCACTTATTTGTTATTTTTTTCTTTTTTTTAACTGAAGTCCAGAAATTAGATGCAAGGATAACTTATTTGAATATACTGTTTTAGTTTAATAATTCTCTCTTTGGATGTGACTAATCTGCTATTTAAACTCTTTATTGAGTTTTAAATTTTAATTATGTTTTTCAATTCTAGAGATTCTGCTTCACAATTTTTTTAAAAAACCTTTGGTCATTTTAAAAGTCTTTTGTTCTTATACTTTCTATCATTTTTTTTTTTTTAAATATAGTAAACAGAATTATTTTACATTCTGCCTGTGATAATTCCTGTATCTGAAATTTTTGTAGGTCTTTCTTCTGGCTGTTGTTCCTTCAGATTCCCATTTATCATTTGTTTTCTTATAAGTTTTAGGTTTTTTGACTGTATATTCATGTTTCTTGGAACATTATCTGTGGGGATTATCTGTAAATTCAGTAGAAGCTGTGTTCCTCCAGAGAAAATTTGTGTTGGTTTCTGTCAGTCATCTGAGAACAATTCCAATCCGGGATCACTTTACATTTAATTCCTTGCCCCACATTTTTAGATCACAAAGAAAGAGTTAATTAGGTTCCACAGCTATCTAGGGGTCAACTGATGTAATTATGAAGCATCAGGATGAAATTCTGTGCTCCCTTCCTCCCACCTCGGCCATTAGCACAAATGGGAAAATAAGCATATCTTCTTGCCGTAATTGCTCTGCAAAGAGGGCTAATTTCTTATTCACCATCATATTTATGGTGTAACTCTTTGAATTTTCATATTTGCATGGGAAACTTCTCTCTGAATCTTCACCTTGGGAAGCCCTAGGCCTATCTCTTGTGTCTCTGTCCCTGTGTAGCCATCAAAATAACAGTTCCAGATCACCAGGGCATAGGCAGGTATACTTAGAGTTAAAGCTGATTTCAGTGCTTGCTCACTTCCCAGGGTTTCTGTTATCACTCAAGTTTTGGCTTTTCTGAATTCTTTTCATTCTTGCCGAATTGGCAATGCATTTAAAAAGGTTTAGACATTTAGCCAGGCATGGTGTCTCATGCCTGTAATTCCAGCACTTTGAGAGGCCAAGATAGGAGGATTGCTTGAGACCAGGAGTTCAAGACTAGCCCGGGCAACACAGAGAGACCCCATCCCTCCACAAAATTTTTAAAAATTAGCCGGTTGTAGTGGCACATACCTGTAATCCTAGCTACCAAGGAGGCTGGGGTAGAAGGATTGCTTAAGCCTAGAAATTGCAGTGAGCTATGATCATGCCACAACCTGGGTGACAGAGGGAGGCCCTGTTTCTAAAGAAAAAAAAAAGATTTAGATATTGTGAAAAAAGATCAAGTATTTTAGATTGCTTTAGAAGGAGAGTGATCCAAGATATTTAGCTCACCATGTTGTTAGGAATGAAAGTCAACCAATATTCTCTTTGAAAAGGATTAAGGGCAGAAACCACATATGAGCATATATACTCCATAATGGTTTCTAATACAACACTGGGCACATCACAGCCACTGTTCGCCGCTCCTCAAGGTGCATCTCTTCTTCTTTCATATCCCCAGCACCCTTCATGCTCAGATTAATTCATTTAACAAACATTTATTAAACACTTATCTTTACCATGATGCTAACTGCTAGAAGATCCATGGAAGACACTTCCTTCTATAACACAGAGAAAATAGAAGCTCTCGGTTTGAGTTTTTGCCGACTTTTCTTCACCTCGGCCTCTAAACTTGCTACTTTATGGTGGGTTTGCAGGTCTCATTCTAGTGAACTGCAAGTTTTTTCACTGCTATCAAATCTGTCAACATAAAATTGTATGTGTTTTTCAGAGAAACAAAATTTTGACTTGGAGAAATGTGGTATTTGGTTTATGTAGAATTCCAAGATAAACAACTATGGTTTTCTTCAGAATTCACTTCATGATTTTCTTCAGGATTCACTTATGATTTTATATAAAATAAGGTTTAATGCTTCTGGTTTTAGGAGACTGTTTCTACTCATCTCACATTCTAAGTGGAAATAAAGAAAGTAGTAAATAATTACTTCTGGCTGGGAGAAGTGGCTTACACCTATAATCCAAGAACTTTGGGAGGCTGAAGTGGGAGGATCACCTGAGGTCAGGAGTTTGAGACCAGCCTGGCCAACATGGTGAAAGCCCATCTTTACTAAAAATGCAAAAATTAGCTGGGCATGGTGGTACGCACCTGTAATCCCAGCTACTCAGGAGGCTGAGGTGGGAGAATTGCTTGAACACAGGAGGTGGAGGTTGCAGTGAGCTAAGATGACGCCACTGCACTCCAGCCTGGGTGACAGAGACTCTCCATCTCAAAACAACAACAACAACAAAAACAGCAACAACAACTTTTTACTTTTTATTATTCTTTTCTTTTTTTTCTTTTGGAAAAAAATATGGAATGCTTCATTTATTTACATGTCATCCTTACACAGGAACTTATGCTAATCTTATCTGTATCATTCCAGTTTTAGTATATGTGCTGCTAAAGCAAGCCTTTTTATTATTCTTAACTCCTTAGTTATATGGCAATGTATAGAACAAGCATTTTTAGGTTGCATGCGGTGGCTCACGCCTGTAATCCCAGCATTTTGGGAGGCCGAGGTGGGTGGACCACCTGAGGTCAGGAGTTTGAGACTAGCTTTGCCAACATGGTGAAAACCTGTCTCTAATAAAAATACAAAAATTAGATTGGCATGGTGACAGGCACTTGTAATCCCAGCTGCTTGGGAGGCTGTGGCAGGAGAACTGCTCGAACACGAGAGGCAGAGGTTGCAGTGAGCCGAGATCATGCCATTGCACTCCAACCTGGGTAACAAGAGCAAATCTCTGTTTCAAAACAAACAAACAAACAAATAAACAAACAAACAAACCTCTAAAGCTAGGTAAGGCAATGAGGATGAGCAGCAGAGGAAGGATTAAAGTGTGTTAGGCAAATGGAAGCTACAGGATTTGGTTCTGGATAGGAGTTAAGGATGATACCCATTATAATCAATATTGGCCAATGAGTTAGCCAGTTAATATAGCCAACTGGGGTAGGTCACCTAGCACATGGATATGAAGAAGAAGTTAGCGATTACTAGAACTGATTGAATTCACCTGACAAGAGGCTTATCAGAGAGTCACCATTATCCATCTGTAGGTCCAAGAAGCAGTCTCAAGGCACTCAAGTTCCTGTTCTTTTCGAGGCTAAGATGTGAAAACCGATTGTAAAGGTGACACTTTTTAAGGAAAAACTAGCAGAATATTTCCCACATTTCATACATATCTCTATTGCCTTCAAAGGATATTAAAACCCAATACTGGGTAAGAGAGTTTGGTTTCCTGCGTAGGTGCACACCTCTGCACGTGGCTGTGCATTTTCTGTGGAAGCTAAGCAATTAGTCTTAGAATCTCTTTGGTTGTCAAGGGATGTACTTTTTTTTTGCTGATCTGAAAATATGTTTCCTTCTACAGGAGTATTTTCCATTTTTTTTGAAGTTTTAAGTTAATTTTAATATATTTTCCTTTTATTAATTAATTCATGAAATAATTATTTACTACTTACCATGTTCCAGCCTCTGTGCTAGGTACTAGTAAGACATTGATGAATAAAATGAACACAATCCTTTTCCTTAGGGAATTTATACATATAAACATTTAACTCTACAAAGATTAAACGTGTAATTATATAAAGCTTTACAATTACACATATAATAATATGAAGATTTGTAATTATATAGCCAGGCATGGTGACTTGCACCTGTAGTCCTACCTACTTGGGAGGCTGAAGTGGGAGGATCACCTGAGCCCATGAGGTCAAGGCTGCAGTACGTTATGCTCATGCCTGTGAGTAATCACTGCTCTCCAGCCTGGGCAACATAGTGAGATCCTATCTTTTAAAAATAAATAAATAAATATTTTAAATTTTATAACTGTCATTGATAAAACCTGTAAAGAAAAAAATATATAATATGTTGGGGGTTTATCCTGATCTGGGGAGTGGGATAGAGAAGATTTCCTGGGGAACTGACATTTAAGTTGGGACTTGATCTATAGAGGGAGTTGGAGGGAGCCAAATAAATAGGAATGAGGGGATAAGGGGCTATAAAGTACATCCAAAGGGATTTTAAAGGAAGCGATGGTACAAGTTTTCACTTTGGAGAGCCATAGGAAGATTTGTGCAAGAAGAGATGGAAACTAAAGCAACAACAGTAGTATATTTATGGCTTTGTAATCAAAGTTGATGATATTGGATTTCACTGTAAGAGAAATGATAAGGATTTGAAGAATTTTAAGCTGGAAAGTGAAATGGGTAGATCTGTGTTTTCAGCAACCTTTCAGGCTGACTGTTCTGTGGAGAATGGATAACAAGGAAGCAAACTGGAAACAGGGTTACCTCTTAGGGGATGATGATGCCTTGAATTCAAAAGTGGAAATGGGTGTGGAGATAAGTGAATGGATTTAAGAAACATTTGAGAGGTAGAAAGAGGTAGAATTGATAGAACCTGGTGATTAATTGAAGAGCCCGTATAAACCTAGGGTGCGATGTGGTCTGGTTTTAGCACAGCATTACATCAAAATAAATACTGTTTAAGCAGAAATACATAATTGAAAGCATTTCAGAGATTTAGGCTCTTGAGGAAACAGCAAATGCCTTGTTGGTATTATTATTTTTCTTTTTGATTTTTTGAGACAGGGTCTCATTCTCTTACCCAGGTTGGAGTGTAATGGCATGATCGTGGCTCACTGCAGCCTCAACCTCCCAGGCTCTGGTGATTCTCTCACCTCAGTCTCCTGAGTAGCTGGGACTACAGGTGCATGCCACTATGCCTGGATAATTTTTTTGTTTGTTTTTTGTTTTTTTTAGAAATGGGGTTTCACCATGTTGGCCAGGCTGGTCTTGAACTGCTGGGCTCAAGTGATCCACCTGCCTCAGCCTCTCAAAGTGCTGTGATTACAGGCTTGAGCCACCATGCCCTGCGGGTGGTATTATTTTTAATGCACAGCGAAACTTTTTTAAAGAATCTTCTTTGGCCATCTCTCTCATTCTCAATGCCTTTCATATACTTAGGAAGAAGCTAAAATACAAAACTCTCCCCTCCTTTCCTATGTGTGTTCTCAAACATTCCCTTGTATCCATCTGAAGCTCCTCATTCCTCAGCATTCTGCTCCTCATTCTACCTCAGCTCTTCATGATCAGGGTTTATCTAACCTTTCTGGCTTCTTAAAGCCTTCTCTCTTTGCTCAGTGTTCAGACTTTGCTCAAGAGAGAAGAGCTCCAAAACCAGTTCAGCAAGCAACAGGAGCATGGAGAGAGATTGCAGATATCTGACTGTTCTTGTCATTGTTTCTCTGCCACAGTTAAATGTGTTCTATGAAGAAGAGAAGTGGATATGTTCTAGCTTTGAGCAAATGAGTAGATGAGGGTCCATTTGTGGAGACAGGAAACATAGGAAAAGTGTTTTTGCGGAAAACTTGAGATCACGTAAACGTTTCGAGTCTAGGCTGCCTTTTAGATGGTCTAGAGACATTGTCCGGAGAATTGTGTGCCTGGAACCGTCTTGTTCTGGAGTGTGAGGCACTTGTTAAATTCTCAGGAATTGTAAACATGGGCATTGTTAAAAAGTGACTGTATAAATATATGATTAAATAAAAAATAATTGTTAAATATACAATTAAATAAAAAATAATTGTCTAAATATACAATTAAATAAATTACATTGAAAACAAAGATAATAAATACTCAAAACTCATCTATATCTACATTTTCCTACTATCTGTGCTCTTAAAGTTACTTAAGTCTGCTGTGCCTGCATGGTGGAAATAGCATAAAATAACTTGCTACTGCACCTTCCTTGGCATCACTGATGTTAGATTGGTATCTGGAAATTGGCCATATTTGGAGTAAACTATAGAGATTGGTAAATACTATGAATCAAGGCCTTCTCTTCCCTCCTAAAAGCCAGCAGTTAAACATTTATCACCACATCTTATCCAAGACACATCTGGATAAATGAATCTAAGCTCAGGAGACAAATTCGGGCTGGAGATACTACAGTGGGAGGCATCGACTTGATGCGGGGAGCTTCATGGGCTGGCGACGGGGTCCCATATCAAGAAAGACCCCATGATTGGTTTAATGCTCTGCTGTTGCTATCATCAAATTCTTAATTTTTGAATAAGAGGCCACACATTTTCATTTTACACTGGGTTAATATAGATGATAGGAATTTTAGGCTGTTTGGGGAGGGGGTTACTTAATTGCCTTCCATTCTACATAACAAGTATTTTATCTTACTCACCTATGTGGTAGCACATTTTCACAGATACTTTCCCCATCCATCCCTCAACCTGTGTATTCTCCACAACCAGCTCACAAAATTTCCCTTGTCTATTTCCTCCGTGTATTGTTCTCTTTGGTCTTCTTTTGAAACTTGTTAACTTTTTTTTTTTAACTTTTATTGTAGGTTCGGGGTACCTGTGCAGGTTTGTTATATAGGCAACCCGTGTCACGGGGGTTTGTTATACAGATTATTTCATCGCCCAGGTACTAAGCCTAGCACTCAATAATTATTTTTTCTGCTCCTCTCCCTCCTTCCATGCTCCACCCTCAACTAGGCCCCAGTGTCTGTTGTTCCCTTCTTTGTGTCCGTGAGTTTTCCGCATTTAGCTCCTACTTATATGAGAACACACGGGTGTTTGGTTTTTTGTTCCTGCGTTTGAAACCTGTTAACTTTCAAACATTAATGTATTACATGGCTTTAATAAAAGTGTTTCTTCAGAACAGAAATCTCGAAGGGAAAGAAATGTTTCTCTCCAGATTGCAAAGTCCCACACATTCGTCTTTCACAGTGGTACGACAGTGGTTACGGAGCTTGTGGAATAAGACAGAACTGGGTTTGAACTCTCTCCCTCTCTCTTTCGTTTTCTAATCCTTAGAACCTGCGAATGGGTTTGAACTCCTGTGTGTGACCCGAGGTAAATTTCTTTGATTTCTCTACCCTTCCGTTTCCTCATCTGAGGAAAGAATAATGTTTACCTCTGAAGGTTATTGTGAATATTAAATTAGATAACCTACATAAAGTGCCTTACATAATACCTGGTCCATGGTTATAGTGTTCAATTAATGGCAGTTATTCTTTTTATTCATACATGACGAGTTAGGAACACCCAGTAATTTGGACCTGACACATGGTACAAAAGTCTTAGGAGGAATGATGGACACTGGCAGAGATGAGCTGCAAGATTTCGACTCTTTAAACATTTTCCTGGTGCCACAATATGTATGTCCCAGACTGGACTGGACAAAGCGACTCTTTACTGGGGCTCTTACTATTCTCACAACTCCTCTCCCTTGTTATTCCTCAGACAGAGCTAAAAATCTACACAAATAGCACAGATGTGGGCTCTTGGACAGCTAGTCAGACATTTAGCCTTCTTGCGGCAGTGAAAAATCCTTTCCCTGGCGTAAAGCTTGGCACAGCGTAGGCAATCAAAATTTTTATTTTTATTTTTATGGCATATGAAAATTTATTACGCCGGGCGCGGTGGCTCAAGCCTGTAATCCCAGCACTTTGGGAGGCCGAGACGGGCGGATCACGAGGTCAGGAGATCGAGACCATCCTGGCTGACACGGTGAAACACCGTCTCTACTAAAAAAATACGAAAAACTAGCCGGGCGCGGTGGCGGGCGCCTGTAGTCCCAACTACTCGGGAGGCTGAGGCAGGAGAATGGCGTGAACCCGGGAGGCGGAGCTTGCAGTGAGCTGAGATCCGGCCACTGCACTCCAGCCTGGGCGGCAGAGCGAGACTCCGTCTCAAAAAAAAAAAAAAAAAAAAAAAGAAAATTTATTACTACAGTGTGTTCACCATTAAAATTTATTATCTTGGTCTTTCCTTCTTGCCTTTGTATAGGGCCAGAAGAGACACATTGGCCACTTTGACAATCTTAAAGCGGACTCCAGGAATATCACCAACAGCATGACCTTTGCGACCAAATCCAGCAACCAGAACTTCATCGTTTTCCTCAATAAAGTTCAGGCAAACGTCGTTGGGTACAAAGGCTGTGATTTTCTTGCCATTCTTGATCAGCTGGACCCTGACACACTTCCTAATGGCAGAATTTGGCTGTTTGGCTTCAACTCCTACTTTTTCCAGGACGATTCCTTTTGCATGAGAAGCACCTCCAAAAGGGCTGGCTTTCAGGGCTGTGCCCAAATGGGGGCGGCACTCAAAATTTTGTAGGTTTTCTTCTTCACCGCCATGGCCCCAACTAGTACAGGGCCTGGCACACAGCAGGCGTCCATTTATTGAATGAGCGCATGATAATGTCACCTGTTTCTCCCTCTTCTTCCAAATCCCTGTTCTTCCGCCTCTGCCCGAGGCAGCCAGCATATCCCAGGGAGCCAGGCTCAAGCCAGGCCTGGTTCACCGACTCGCTCCCCGCGCTAGGCTGCGGTTGCTATGGAAACAGCGGGAAATAACAACTCCGTTCCCCCTGGGGTGAGGGAGGCCCGCTGAGGTGACAGCAGCTGGAGGAACAGCGTGAGCGACGCGAGGCCGCCGCAGAGTTCACCACTGTGCCACAGCCCCGCCCCAGCGCGGCCGGCGCCCGAACTCCCCTCCTCTCTCTAGCAGGCGAGCGTAGGTAGGTACTACCGCAGAGGGCATCTCCCCGGCCCGCCTCCCCAACCAGGGCCCCGCTTGCGCGATGCCTGCTGTGTTCACATGATGCGCACCCGCGCTTCGCCGCCAGGCGGCGCTGACCATTGGGGAGGGGGTTAGGGGTCCTAGACGCGCGAGTCTTCCCTCTATTTCTCATTCATTCATTCATTCATTCACTTACATTTATTTTTCCCTTCCTTCCTTCCCTCTGTCCTTCTGGGATGAGCTATTGCTGTGTTGCTCAGGTTGATCTCAAACTCCCGGGCTCAAGTGAGCCTCTTGCCTCAGTTTCCCAAAATGCTGGGATTACAGGCATGAGTCACCGTACCCGGACACAGTCTCTTGCTCGCTCTCTCTCTCTCTCTCTCTCTCTCTCTCTCTCTCTCTTTCTCTCTCCTTTTTCAGACGGGGTCTTGCTGTGTCGCCCAGGCTGGAGTGCAGTGGCAAAATCATAGGTTACTGCAGCCTCGACCTCCTGGGCTCAAGTGATCCTCCCGCCTCAGCCTCCGAGATGGCTGGGTCCACAGGCCCACACCATGCCCACCTACTTTTTTTTTTTTTTTTTTAAATTATAGAGACTGGGTCAGGCTGGTCTCAAACTCCTTGCCTCAAGCGATCACAGACGCATCATAGAGACGGGGGTTTCCCTGTGTTTCCCAGGCTGGTCTAGAACTCCTGGTCTTAGGCAATCCTCCCGCCTCAGCCCCTCAAAGTACTGGAATTTGCAGGAGTAAGCCACCGCGCCTGGCTTTGCACATTTATCTTCCAGCAAAGAAAAACCTGGGCAACTACAGCCAGGAACTTAATTGCTTTAATTTGGGAGAAAGCAGGAGATTGAGGGGTAAGGGTGCAAGAAGAGAGAAAAGAAAAATTAGGCTGTTTGGAAAGGGTAGCACAGATATGAGAAATTGGGTTTCACCATATTAGAGAGAGTGTGTGTGTGTGTGTGTGTGTGTGTGTGTCTCCTCCTCTCTCCTTCCCTCACTCGGCGTGCCTGCTCCAAGCCCCCGCGCGGTTCCTGCTCTGCTCCGAGGAGGTCCACCTTCATTGCCGGTAGCTGGTGAACCAGGTGTGGTGCGCGCACTGCGGGCCCTGATTGGTTGTGCACGCCACGGTGAAAAACTTGAACGTCTACTCCGAGTCCTGCAGCTCCTAGTGTCTCCGCGGGGTGGACGCCAGACGCACGGCCGTTACTTCTCTTTACCTGTGGATTCGTCAGTTTCTCGTTCGTTTCAGGAGGCGATCCCGCGCCCTGGGTGCTGTGAGGCCTCTGGGGAAGCGGAGGTGCCTCCCGGCGCGGAGCAGCCAGCTGAGGCTGTGGCCAGCGGGGAAGATGAGCGGCAGCAGCGCCAGGTCCAGCCACCTGTCTCAGCCCGTCGTGAAGAGCGTGCTTGTGTACCGCAACGGGGACCCCTTCTTTGCGGGGCGCCGCGTCGTCATCCATGAGAAGAAGGTGTCCAGCTTCGACGTCTTCCTGAAGGAGGTGACCGGCGGCGTTCAGGCACCCTTTGGGGCCGTCAGGAACATCTACACCCCGCGGACTGGCCACCGCATCCGGAAGCTAGACCAGATCCAGAGCGGGGGCAACTACGTGGCTGGAGGCCAGGAAGCCTTCAAGAAACTCAAGTGAGTCGGTTTTCCCCACCGCCCACCCATTTCAGGTGCCCTGTCGTGCGGGCTTGACATGAGGAAATGCAGATCTTTACCCCCCCACACCTCAGTGGTTGAGGGGCTGTGACTTCTCGGTGTGACTGATGCCACTCAAAACTCTCGTTGCAGTTGGGGGGCAGAGATTGACACTGTGACTGGAGAAGGAATTTCACTTGGGTAACAGTAGGAGTAAACTTAAAATTTGTGTATAAACAACAGGAATCTTAAAAAAAAATTATCCTTGCAAAGGTTAGTGACCAAACTGATACTTTTGCGTTTTCTGTTCAGTTTTTTCTTTCCTTTTCCTTATTTTTTTTCTTGGAACTCCATCCTTTTAATTTAAATAAACATTCTTAAAAATCACTTCCAAGTGTTGGACACTATATTGTCACCAGAGGAGAAAATTGCTCTGCATTTCCCATACTGTTTAAATTATTTCAACCCTTCATTCCAAGTAGAATTGACACCACTTACTTTTGTGACCCTGCTCCACCCCCTGCATGTTTATGCTGTTAGCCTAATGCAGGAAGAGTTTACCGGCTAACTGTATTTGTTGACTGTCTGTCTCCAGCAATGGTCCTTATTCCCAGGGGTCCTTATTCCCAGCTCTTGAGTTCACTCATAGTAAGTGTTCAGTGAATTAAGAAACCCTCAATTCAGGGAACAAAGACGAGCAAGGCATGATTCCTTGTCTTTAGGAGCTTTCAATCTAACTGGACTACCTTCATACTAACAATTTTAATGCAAGGTACAAAGAGATACGTGCAATTAGAAAAATAAGGTTATATGTGAATTGTGAGTTGAGAGTTGGTTGGGGTGGGCATTATAGGACAGGTAGAATTTTACATTCCATTTTTTTTTATAGCTTTATTGAGATAGAGTTATCACAGCATAAAATCCAACCATTTCATTGGCTTTCAGCGTATTCAGAGTTGTGCAACCATCACCACCAACTAATTGTAGTTTATTTCCAGCCCTCCCGCCAAAACATTTGTACCTCCCAGGTTCCTCTTTCCCCTGTCATCTGGTAGCCACTAATCTATTTTCTGAATCTATGGATTTGTCTATTCTGGACATATCATATAAATGGAATCATATTATATATGGTCTTTATGTCTGGCTTATTTCACTTAACTGTAATATTTTCAAGGTTCATCCATGTTGTAGCATGCATCAGTACTTCATTCTTTTTATTGTTGAATCATGATTTGGGTATACTACCTTTTACATCCATGCTTATCCATTAATCACTTGATGTATATTTGGACTGTTTTACATTTTAGCTATTATGAATAATGCATCTATGAATATTTGTGTACAAGTTATCATTTCTCTTTGGTGTATACCTAAGAATGAAATTGCTGGATCATATGGTAACTCTGTATTCCATAGTTTAATAGAACATTTTAATTGAAATTCATCTTGGGCCCCAGGATAGCAAAAAGCCTTGACCATAAATCTAAGCTTATGAATTCATAAGCATTATTGGATTCTTAATAATTAAAATTCAAATAAAGATTTTTAACTACATAGAAATATTTTTCAAAATATCACTAAAGTTCTTGAATGTAATCCATCCTCACCTATATTTGTTTAAATTGAGTTCTAGGTATTCTGTTATACTTTTTGTTATGTCAGACATTCTTTTCATGGAAAGTGAGGGATATATTTGGATTTACTCCCCCCTCCCCAAGCTTCTTAAGCATGCTTTGTTAAACTTCATAAAAAAGGGCTAAATGAAACTGCATGCTTAAAATAAACTTAAAATCAGGAGACTGAAGATTTAGTTGCTGATCAACTCTGTGTCCTTGGACAAGTCACTTGACTCAGCTAGTCAGTTTTTTAACACAGAAAAGGTACATAACCATTTGTACTACACAGGGCTGTGATAAAAGTAAATGCTATAGATGAGTGTGTTTTGTAAACACCAAGTTTTACATAAATGTAAGACACCTCTATGACCAGTTCCTTTTGTTACATACTTTATTTTTTATTAAATATTTCCATATAAAGCAATTTCATGGAAATGAAAATCTGGTTCAGAATCTCTGAACGGTTGAAAGTTGTAGACTCACTTTTATAATTCATGTTCTTTTGTTTATTTGGTCCTACCAACTCACAAGATTTAAAAAAAAAAAGATACAGTTCCACACCAAATAGAAAGTGTACTCAAATCTC
Source organism: Mandrillus leucophaeus (assembly GCF_000951045.1). NCBI lineage: Eukaryota > Metazoa > Chordata > Mammalia > Primates > Cercopithecidae > Mandrillus > Mandrillus leucophaeus. The sequence goes on along the minus strand of NW_012106030.1, from coordinate 6,480,266 downwards.
TCTAAGAGATTTGCATGTTATTTTTGCTTTTAGTTTATACATAAGAAACTGAATTTGTTATAACAGTGTCCATGGTTAGGTTTCCATGCTGACAGATGACTATTTTATTTGTGTTAAAGAAGTAGTATCTATGATTATAATGATAGAAGCCAAGAATACTTGAATGTTGAATGTATTTGAAACTTAGCACTTGTAAGTTTATGTAATGAATGGAGAAACTGTCAGAACAAAAGAAAGCCCAAATGATGTTAAGGACAATTCGTGGGCTTTCATTTAAACCCCAAATGATGTTGGGAAAGACAGTAACATCTTTTTCAAGTGGAACTGATCAAATCTCTGCTTGAATTGCTTTCACTTAGATTTTTCTAATATTTTTGAAACGATAACTAAAGGTCAGGTAGCTCTTAAACCCTTATTTATTTCAAATGTGAGACCACACATTCAAAACCTTTATTTTATAGCAGAGAATTCTAGAGATTATTTTCCTCAAAACTTTCCTAGTGCCTTGTTGGAAGTTGACTCTACAGCCTTAATCTTGTAGATCTGAAACCACTTTCCTGCACATGACAGAATATTTTGGTATTATTTCAAAACTCCGTCGCTGCAGTTCCACAAAAGACCCATTTTGTTGCTGAGATGGAGTGTTTGCACTGTTTTAAAATATATGACTACTTTTATATAGGGGCAATGTATGACAATTTCTGGATGTATCAATTAACTAAAGTATTTTATCCAAAAAGGCAAACAGCAACAATAAAAACATTTCAATAGCCAAAATTAATTCTAACATAAGCTTTTTTTGGGACAAGTTGGCAATTATAGTAGTTGGGGTAAAGGGTCGATCTATTATTATAAATTAAATGTTAGGTTTATATTTTTAATATTAAAATGTTTATTTAGCACATTTTATGTATGAAGCACAGTTTAGGGACCATTTAAAACTGGAACCACAGCACAGTGATATTATACGTGAAGTTGACAAAGGTATACAATTTCAGGTTGTGCTTATGCGACACAAGAATGATCACTGTCAATATCTAGAGCAAATAGTAATGGAGTAATAGGGGTCTCCAGAGGTTAATTAGTCCACCCATCTGTTTCTGAGCTGAACCAATTACCAAAGTCATCCCACATGACTGAGTGTTTTTGTATCATTAAGGTGCTCTCATAGAGAAAATAATTTCTCAGCCTTTCCCAGTTCGTTACCTGAATGCATGCTATCAGCACTTCCTTTGACCTAAAGCCTGTATTTAATGGAACAGTTAAGCAGCTTTGCACATAAGCCACTCTTTTAAAAAATCAGATCTGTAAGAATACAGTGTATACAGTAAGCAGCTAACTATTAAGAGGGAAAAATGTTCCCTAATAGATGTATGTATTTCTAAGACTTTCTGTCTCTTGAAGTTTAGGGTAGACATGTGTCAGCTCTGGTTGGTGACACTGCAAGCAGTTTTTACTATTGTAATTGCTTTTAATTAGTAGCTATTTTTGTTTGCTTTAAGGTTGAGTATTTCCTCTGAGTTGCTTTATTTTTTAATGATTTTTTAAAACAAATTACTGACTTAAAGTCTGTAAAAGCAACTCTTATTGTTTGTTTGTTTTTTCCTCAGTTACTTGGACATAGGAGAAATCAAGAAAAGACCAATGGAAGTTGTTAATACAGAGGTAATGCAAATATTATTTTGAAGATTCAAATAAACAATGGCGCCATTTGTTTCTTATGGTGTGTCTTAGAGATTTGGTCGGCGTTCTACTTTGATGAGTTCTCTGATGTAAAGAAATGGTACATTATATGTTTTAAGGCAAAGATAATTCTTTCTTTGAATCACTGTCAGAAATGAAAAGACTGGGTAGGTGTTCTAAGATGTGCAGCATATGTCAAGATGAGACAAAACATGTTTTTCTCTTTTCTAGCTACATGTTCTCTGATTGAAATCCACGGGAAGTTTCCCTGTCAAGTGAGAAGATTCTGAGCATTGTTAGATAAATCTTTACCAAAGCTACATCCTCATCCTAATGTGCCTCTGATAACTCAGTGTTTGAAATACCCAGCGTCACCCTGACTGCCCCTGAGGCTTTCTAAGGAGATGAGTAGATGTCATGTTGGATGCTTGGTGACATCAGGAAAACACCTGTGTTTTAGCTTCTATCAAAGTGCAAGTTAAGCATTGTTCCTGAAAGCTTATGTGAAGGTTGGAAAAGGAGCTTGTGAAATATTCAGAATACCGCATTCCACACATAGCTTCTGAAACCCTGGTGGAGTTTTAGGTATTCTGTAGGATGTATTCTTTAGTTTGTGAATGAAAATATTAGATTAAAAACAAAGTCGAGGCCATAGCTTGAGACAGGGAAAATTGTAGTTAGATCCAGAATAGGCTTGTGTTCACCAGCCCAGACAGCCACTCTTCCCATTCAGACCCCAAATAAACACGTGCTCCCAATGGGTAAGTTCTGCCAATGAAGAAATGGCCAACAGGAAAAGTAGTTTTCCTCACTTGCAGTCCAGAGCCCTGGAGGGACTCTCCTCAATACTCACCATTTCCTCTCACACCATGTTTGTGCCTAATAGGACCAAATAGGCCCCTCTAGAAAAAATATTGCATAAGAAAAAAATTCTAATTGTACAGTATTTGAAGAATATGAGGTTAAATTCATTATTCAAATAATCTGTAGAAAGAGGTACCCTTCCCAGACATCATTTAACATAATTAATATATATATATATTTTATTTTCAGTGCATCAAACTGATTAGTCATGAAAGTGATAGGCTTTGTAGCTTCAAGTAGACAAAGGTATACATTTACGATATAGCTAAAGGATGACCACCAGTTGATAGCTGTCTCAAGTAGAGTAGTAATAAAGGACACTTCTGTGAATTTGTTCTGGATGGGATTCTGATGAAAGGATACACACCTGTTTAAAGTATGCTACCTTGCATGAAATGGGTGATGGAACCTGGACTTCTGCAATAGAATTTGAGATGTGTGAATTTCCAAAAAATGTGAGCACAGTATATTTACTCTGGATTCCAGTGTCTTTGCTGAAGATATTATCCCTAGTAAAGGACAACAGGTGTGCAATAGACTTATCGAATATACTTTTTCTTAATATATGTATATATATTATATATAAAAATATAAATATATATATTTGTAAATATATATATATTTTGAGACAGGGTCTCCCTCTGTGGCCCAGGCTGGAGTGCAGTGGCTCGATCTCTGCTCACTGCAACCTCCCCCTCCGGGGTTCAAGGGATTCTTCTGCCTCAACCTCCTGAGTAGCTGGGATTATAGGCATGTGCCACCACACCCGGCTAATTTTTTTGTTTTTAGTAGAGACGGGGTTTCAGCATGTTAGTCAGGCTGGTCTCGAACTCCTGACCTCATGATCCGCCCGCCTCAGCCTCCCAAAGTGCTGGGATTACAGGCTCATGCCCAGCCTTAAAATAGTGTTTTTAATAATAGAAGCAGTCACAGAAACTCCAGTTCATTTAATTTGCTTATTGTTCTTCCACTTTGGGGACAGTAACCATTGTTTCTCTTTACTTTGCATTTACTCATGAGCCAACATACAAGATCCTTATTTATGGATGCACACTTTACCTGTGAAAAACCTACTCCTTGTCTCCAAATAAAAGACTGCATTTCTTTTATCCTGTTGCCTACTGGTGACTCTCTCCCACTTACTCCTTTCCTCTTGCTGCCCTGCTGTGGTCTTTTATTTCCTCTCAGTCCTTACCCATAAACCCTTCCAAAGGAGATGCAAAGAGAGAAGTAGAAGAAATTGCGAAATGCAAAGGAGATGGGAAAAGGTGATGAGAAACTGCTTGTCCATGTTCTTTCCCGCATCTTCCATGCGCTCGTGCCCAGCTTTCCCACTTGTTCGCAGGAGTCCTGTCTCCCACTGTGCCCTCCTGTCGTAAACTTTCCTCCAGGTCTGGACAAGCAGTGTGTTCACTTCCCTCACTTCACATGTCCAGTCTGGAGATACCTTTCTCCCCAAAGTTCGCACCATGACCTTTACCCTCCGAAGTCTGCTTTGAACAAAGGCAGCCCCTACTTTCATTGCCAGAAAGGAAGGTTTTTGGGTTCTTGGCATCTAAAAAGCAAACTGTGAGAGCGTTTTTCTTCTGGAAATAACACTTTGACTCTGGATTCTATGGTATTTTTACTGCTGTTTTAGGTAGAGCATGAGTGGAAAAGAGTTTTGTAGGCTGCCCTGAGAACCTAACTATGGTGTGTGATTTTTAGTATGGGAAATTACCTTTCTCTTTCTCACAACTTAATTATAATCAAACTTTTGGAGTTCAACAAGTTGATAAGTTGGAGGATGATCTATGCTCAAAATTCAAGAACAGACTTGGTAGAACACTGGCATTTCACAAAAATTATAGATCTTTAAAAATCTTAGGTGGGTATTTCCTTTCAACATCAACGTATTGAGAAAAGACTGCACATCTTGTTAAGTGCTATTGAGGATAAGCATTCTTTGGAGTATGATGATATATAAAGGGAAATCAATAGAGAATTATTTTTGAGGTGGATTTAGAACATGAATACTTCGTGAAATTGGAGGGTTAAGAGTTGTTTTATGTGGTGAATTTCAGTGCTGTAGTAGCACAAAAAAATTCAAAATGTGTCATTACGAGGGATGAGTAAAATAACTTATTTACTAAAATGGGGGGCATTTCCCTCAAATCTAAGGCAATTTCATAGAGTTTGAGTTTTCAGTGATGGGCCTGCATAATAAAAGCCACCACCCCAGTATACACAATTCAGTTTTTCTGGTTACCTAAAACATACTAATTCGAATTATTCCAAATACATTTTACATGGAAAGACCTTGGCATTTCAATGGGGTCATGCAGAGCGCGTGGCACTGGTTCCTACCCACTGTGGCTGGGACACCCTTTCAGTGAGTGCTGGGAGTTATTCCTTCTCTTTTTCCAGAGCAGCTCACCCAAGACCATGGGTATGATCTGTTGCTCTTATGTAGTTAATAATTTAGACAAGATGGCACCTGCTTACTGACCGCAGGTCATGCTAACCAGAATGTGTGTGTCACCTCGACATTGGAAATTCTTTTGTGGTTTGTGTCACTGCTTGCTTGTTCCATGAGGCTCATCTTTGAAGCAACACTTAAAGGACAGCCAGTGCTATTTCTCTTTCTCTTCATGGCCTCATCATAGGGTCGGGGAAAGGCAGAACTGTAATGGGCCTAACCCAAAAGAAGTATAGGGTCCTATTTGGTGAACACTTTGCACAGCAGGAAGTAATGGGTTGGAGCGGGGGAATAAAGAGATAGAAGAATAAAAGAAAGAGGAATAAGATGACTGTGTGGTTGTTTGCACCCACCTCAGAGTCAGGGCACCATATGGGCTCAGAGCAGCCTATCCCTGTCTCTCTACACACAAGTCCAGCTTTTACTAATATCTAAATAAACAGATCTCCTAGATTGCCCTTGTACTCTTTTTTCTGCTCTTGAGTCATTTTGTATAACTATATTTTCATTTTTCTTCCCACTTTCCCTGTGTCAGTGGTGGTTCGATGAAGACAGTTTTCTTAGCTTTTGAGCTTGGTAACTCATCTCCTTGTATTTATGACTTCCCAATCCTCTCTTTGCTTCCTCCTCTCACACTCTCAGTCCAGTTTCACATCTCATCTATCTTCTAAGTCCCAAGTTGATTTACCAGCTCCTTTCTTTCCTCTGTACCTTAAGCAGCCTGTGGGAGTCCTCTGTCCTCATGCAGTGGAGACCTCTGATTCTGCATGTGTGATGCCTTCACCAGCACTTACTCTTGCCCCTACCCTTTTGCTTTACTGAATGTGATTTCTGCTTCCTCTCTTCTTGTTTTCCTACCTTGTCCTCTTTGCTTCCATGTTACTGAATGCCTATACAATGCAGTGGGCAGAGTAAGCAAAATGAACAAGACATGCATGACCTCTTACCTCTGGGAATTTATAGTCTTGCTGAAAAGACAGACGAGCATCTCTAGTACCACATAATAAGTGATTCAATTTAGTAGATATAGTTTGCATTGAGACATTTAGTTCAAGTGCTTCTGGCTTTATTGTGTTGCAGCAAAGCCATCTGTGGACCCTTCAAATAGAAGCGTCCTTCTGCTTTGAACTGGCGTTGGAGATCTCACTGTTCATTCCTGTACCTCATGTCTCATTTGTGTAGTGCGTCCTTCATATAATGACATTCTTTTTTTTTTCCATAACCATTCAAGGTGGAATTAATGACGTTATTAAATGATCTTCAGAATACAAATCTGTTTTACTGTGTAAAGGGCTTTGGTACACATTATATACAGAGGGGAAGAGCAGGCAGCTTGACTTCGGAGCACTTATGATGGGCTGGGAACTGTGCTAGGCACTAGGCATAAAATGGATATTTCCCTGCCCTTGCTCTTTGGGAGTTCAGGGTGTAGGAGAAGAGACAGAGAAGTAAACCAGCTATGATGATCTAGTGGCAGGTGGCTGTGCTAGAGGTGTGCTCAGAGGACCAAGGAAGTGCAGATTGGATTAGGGCTGTAGGTCAGCGAGTTCGAAATGGTTTAAACTATAATAGAGTCTTTGGTTTTTTGGCCTGTTTCTCTTAGATCAAAGTTTTGAGAAAGTCTCCTTCTACAACTTGATTGAGGGCGTTATTTAATAATTATATCTGTATAAGAGTCAAAATCAGTCTCTAGCAGAAAGAGTGAAAATCAACTTGCATGGAAAAGAGGAGAAGGTTGCCTTGCTATTAACCAGGCTTAGAGGGTAGACACATTTAAAGCCAACTATAAAATTAACAGGATGTAATCCCAGCACTTTGGGAGGCCGAGATGGGTGGATCATGAGGTCAGGAGATCGAGACCATCCTGGCTAACATGGTGAAACCCTGTCTCTACTAAAAAATATAAAAAACTAGCTGGGCGAGGTGGCAGGCGCCTATAGTCCCAGTTACTCACTCGGGAGGCTGAGGCAGGAGAATGGCGTAAACCTGAGAGGCGGAGCTTGCAGTGAGCTGAGATCCGGCCACTGCACTCCAGCCTGGGCGACAGCGTGAGACTCCGTCCCCACCGGAAAAAAAAAAAAAAAAAAAATTAACAGGAAACATTGTTTCTCCTATGGTGGCTACTTTCTTACTGCTGATACTCTCAGTCTTGCTTTGCTATTCCTGTCTTTTACTGAGATCTTTATTGGCTAAACTTCTCTTACCTCATACAACCCCTGGTTAATCCCTGATTCTTTTAATTTCACCTTAAAAACAGAAACCAATCTAGAACTGATCTCTGTTTCCCTTAGCTCTTTAGAATCCTTCAGTGAGATTCCAAACCCTAGAAACCTACAAACTTTCCTGCCTCTTTTTCACTGTCATTTTATGGATTATTTAAGTGCTGGCACTTGCGACACCAAGTCCACACATCTGATTTTGTCAGATTGCAGGCTTACTCCTGTTAGACTTCTGATTAGGCTTTAACATATACATCAGAGTTGTCTGTTAGATTGTAGTCTCTAGGAGATCTGCTAATCCTGTATAGTACCCACCATACTGAAGGCTGGGAATTGTTTAAATTTCCTATGGTTTTGATCTTCCTTTTGAGCCAATTCAGGTAGATGTCCATTTGCCTTGCACATGCCTGGTTATTCTGATTTTCACATAATGGATAGGATATCGCAAATAATTTAAAAGTCTTTTTTTCCCACCACCTATTTAGATTTTGTTTCAGGGGTAAAATTAGTTGTAGTTAAATCTTTATTGATACATTTATTGCCCCTGTAGGATAATTTGCAGCTATATTGAATGAATGCTATTCATGCAACAAGCAGAGTTATCCTTCAGTATTCTCAGTCCTAGGGATTGGTTCCAGTACCCGGTGAGGATACCAAAATCCAAGGATGCTCAAGTCTTTATATAAATATCATCATATTTGCATATAACCTATGCACATCCCCCCGTATACTTTAAATCATCTTTAGATTACTAGTAATACCTAGTGCAATGTAAATGCTATGTAAATAGTTGTTATACTGTATTGTTTTTATGTCATTTTTAAATGTTGAGTTTTTTTCTTTTTCTTTCTTTCTTGATCTGTGGTTGGTTGAATCTGTGGGTGCAGAACTGATTCATATGGAGGGTCAACTATATTTATTGGGTGCCTGTTATGTGCTAGGCATTGTGGTTGTTAGCTGGGAACTAAGCTCCTGGTTTCTGTCCATGGAGCTTACTAATCTTTAGCCTTCCTAGTGTGGTATCTCTTGATTTTAACTCTACCAGTGTTGGTCTTTGTTGCAGAACCTGGTGTGAGGCAGATTTCTTTGATTCAAGAGCTGTATTTAGGGGGCTAAATAGCTTTTGAACTTTATTACTGATAATAAGTCAGAGGATAATGGGATTGATTTTTGAAGAATAAAAAACACCTAATTCCTGGAAAGTATTTTCTATTTTCCTAAAGTTATAAACACCTAGTCTACTCATTGCAACCTGAATAATAGCTGGTGTTGTCCAACCCTCTCTTATGATCAGGATAAGTAGGCTTGAATCTCCATTGCTTAGCCTTTTTCTTCCCTTATGTGAATTCCACAGGTATTATTATCTCATGCCCACCTCTTCTTCTGAGTTTCTGCTTCTGAAGTATTGGTTAAGTTATGGATTCTCTTGTTCTCTTACAGTTTGTGTCTGTTTAAGACCCCATCAACCCAGAGATGAAATTCTTTCATTAATGTCCACAAGAATACCTCACTCATACAAGTTTGTGTGTGGTGATTTTTTTTTTCTTTTTCTTTTTCTTTTTTTTTTTTGAAACGGAGTCTCTCTCTGTCATCCAGGCTGGAGCACAATGGTGCAATCTTGGCTCTCTGCAAACTCCATCTCCCAGGTTCAAGTGATTCTCCATGCCTTAGCCACCAGTAGCTGGGATTATAGGCACCTGCCACCACACCTGGCTAAATTTGTATATTTAGTAGAGATGGGGGTTTGTCATGTTGCCTAGGCTGGTCTCGAACTCCTGACCTCAGGTGATCCACCCACCTCGGCCTCCCAAAGTGCTGGGAGCACAGACGTGAGCCACCACACCTGGCTTGTGTGTGGTGAAATTTATCAATGGTGTGTAGAACTGGAGTGGATATTCTCAGTCATGTAGAAGTGTTGACAACTCTACGTGATGTTATACTTCCCCATTCTTAAAAATACCTTGGTCTTATGTGCCAATTCAGACTCCAGCCTGTGGCCATGCTTCTTGATGACTTCTTTCTTTTTTCCCTCCTCCTTTTCTATACTACCCCTACTCCACATTCCCATTAATTTCTAATACAGAACAAGTTGGACATTCATTTTTGTTTCTGTGAATCCATGTTCTCAGGATCAGCAGTAAAGAATTTTTTTTTTTTTTTTTTTTTTTTTGAGACAGAATCTCTCTTCAGTGATCCCGGTTCACTGCAATTTCCCCTCCCAGGGTTCAAGCAATTCTCATGCCTCAGCCTCCTGAGTAGCTGGGACTACAAGTGTGTGCCACTACGCCTGGCTAATTTTTGTATTATTAGTAGAGATGGGGTTTCACCATGTTGGCCAGGCTGGTCTCAAACTCCTGACCTGAAGTGATCCACTTGCCTCAGCCTCCCAAAGTGCTGTGATTACAGGCATGAGCCACCATGCCCAGCCTTGCAGTAAAGATAATTTTTACTCTCTTTTCCACATTTGTATTTAAAACGTTAGTAGTCTGCTTTGGGTTTCCCCTTCTTTTATCTGTTCTTCCTCATCTGCTATTGATATCCATCAATAACCCTCAATAACCAGTCACAAGAGAAATATAAGCAAGAAGAGAGAGCAGAAGGTCAGGCTCACCTGATTCAAAGGAATCTGTTGGTGAATAAGTGTGCTATCTGTGCTTCAGAGAAATGCTGTCTCAAAGTAAGACCACAGTGAAAATCTTCCCAGAGAGTGGCAGCCTTCTTCTTGGGTAAACATCCTTCTGAATTCTCTTGAATACATTGAGATAGATGTATTTTCTTACGGAGAACTTGGATCAACCTTGTTTCTTCTTTGTGGGGTGGAGAATTTTAGGAGTACCAGGAGAGGAAGAGAAAAAGGAAGAGAGTGTTTGAAACTGCAAAACTTTGTCTTGCTGAAAAGTTTGTGGGAACCCGGGTTGTACTTCAGGTCAGTTACTCAGGTGAATGTCCTTAAGATTTTTAATATCATTATTAAAACTTCACATTTCAGTTTAATCATTAGGCATAATCTCTAATGAAACATACTATAAGATTTCCTACTTAAAGGCTTTGGTTGGGAACGGGATTCTAGACATTAAATTGATTCTGGACATTAATTGGGATTCCAGGCATTAATTATTAACCTTATTGCAGGAAGGCATGGTGATTATGTGGTTTAACTCACTAACCTTTAGCTTGGGAATTCTGAGACCCAAGAGGCTTCAAAGAGGTAACTACTAAAGAGGTAATCTAAATATTTCTTTCTTTAACTTGTGGAAAACTTTCCGGATTATGTTAACTTGAGGAAATCTTTCCAGATTATGTTAGTCAGGTTTACTAATTTATTGAATAAATCAAAGAAAATAAAACACGCTTTTGCAAATTCTTCCAACAATATTGAAGCCCCTCCCCAACCTTTTATTTTATACCTTTCCCCCACCACTCTGATATAACTGCTGCGTAACAAGCATTCTTTTAAGCAAAGCCAGTTCACATCAGTGACCATGGTGATTCCAAAGTATTCATGACCTTACCAAGGTTTTCTGCTGAAGAACAACTGCTATATTTCATTTTCTTTCACACTTTCTTGTTTTACCCTTTTGTCACCATTGAGCTGTGTGTATGGATGTGTATGGATGTGTGTATGTGTGTTCAAACAAGACTAAGAAAGACAGAAGTGTATCTGTCAACCGGTCAAATATCAGTCTAATGAAAAATATTCGTCAATAACTCCCAGTCAGCTCTGATCAAAAGCTAAAAGATTGGTGGTTTTACTTTAGACTTTAACATGTATCATGGCATTTGTTCCAAATATCTTACATCCTCTGTTTGGCATTTAGGCATCTTGTTAGGAAGCTTATTAGCTGTGAAATTAGCAGATATGCATATTACAGCATGTGTAGTTTTTTTTATTTATAGTGATAAGCTGTTCTAAGCAAAGAGAAATTTAATACATGTTTAGAAAATAATTATTAACCTTTTCAGAAAAAAATAGGAAAAGTAATAAAATGTTAAATTACTAAATATGTGTAAAATGCCACTTGTTTTTTCTCTGCCTGACTTATTTCACTTAGCATAATGTTCTCCAGGATCATCCATGTTTTTGCAAATGACAGAATTTCTTTTGTTTCTATGGCTGAATAGCAATGAAGCTCACATGTGGAATCTAAAAAGTCAAACTCATAGAAGAGAAAAGAATGGTGGTTACTGGGGCATGGGATGAGGACAGGGTAGGGAATGGGGAGATGTTCGTGAAAGGGTACAAAGCTTAAGTTTGACCAGGAGGGATAAGTTCTGGAAATCTATTGCATAGCATGTTGATTATAATTAATAATAATGTATATTTGAAAATTGCTAAATGAGTTTTTAAATGTTCCTACTAAAAAAAGTGCTAAATATGTGAGGTGGTAGATATGTTAACTAGCTTGATTTAATCATCCCACACTGCACCCATATATCAAAAAATTATGTTGTCCTCCATAAATACAATTTTTGTTTGTCAATTAAAAATAAATAAAAATATCACTTAGTTGAAATATCAAACTATTCTCCATACAAATTTTCATTTAAATTCCGGCCAAAATAAGATCCTTTTGGCAATTGAACAGCAATACCTATTGAACTGAGAGGAGCTTGTTGTTCTGATATTGCATGAGATTCAGAAATATAGAAGGTGAAATTTTAGGACTGTGTAGTACAGTGCATGACCTGAAGTTCTGCCAAGGTATATCAAGCTTTTGGTTGATGGCAGTTGAGATACTTGTGCACTTGCTAGACAATCAATGTTTAGATTAATATTTCAGGATAATTGTTAGAATGAGCTTATTGAGTTTTCTGGTGAAGTCAGAGGAACTCTTCTTGATGGAAGTATATTTCCATATGGTATAACTAATAGAAAAATGTGTCTAAATAATAGTAATGTCTAGCCAGGGAAGACAAATAAATTGTATTCAACTTTTTATTGAATGCCGCTCATGCATGATTTTACATTTCCTCAAGAATATTTACCAAAAGCCAGGAAGTGGACTACATTTTAGGCCTGCAGATATAAAAAGACTCATGTGCCAATCAGAAATACAACAAGGTAATTAATTGTAGGAGGACCCTGTAAAGAGTTTTAAAAGGTGAGATACATGGAAAAGACTAAAAATATTGGAAAGTAATATCAGAGATTATTAATCCAAGGGAAGAAAAGTATTTATTTAGACCCAATTAATAATTGGGTTCAATACTTACAAAGAATATGGTAATCAGCCCTCTACATCATAGCTGGGTAACAAAATGGGGGTAAAAAATTAAGGTATGGTGTGAAAATTGGTGAATTTAAGTTGGTTTGAAAGAAAACCCCCCTTTTTTTTTAATTGGAGAAGACTACTAAAAGCTTACTGAAAGAGAAAGAGTGATACCTTCTATCTATTTTAAATAGAAATACATTCTTCTGACTTGCACATTTCAGTTGTATGCCAAGATGGCAGAGGTGAATTGAGGTTTATTTAAATTTCAAAATGCGCTCTAATCTAAGGCTTTCGGGGTCGGAGCCTTCCTGTAGAAGCCCAGAAGGAGCACTGCCCAGCTGCCACACTCCACGAAGAAGTGGGTGGTGGGAGAATACTGCTGGAGTGACTGGCAGCAGTCCGTATTGACACCTCCTGTCATGATTTCTTGTTTCAGAGAGTTCTCCCATGCAAATAAACATGCAATGCTGTGATTTTCTGACTTACAGTCAGAATTGTGTAAAAAAAAAAAAAGTAACATAATTTGAAGCAACACTGTGAAAGTGAAGGGTTTGAGGAATAGTCCTGTTTTGCTGTGTGGTTTTCATATTTAGAACTGAAGGTAGCATAGCACCCTGGACAGACATAGCAACCATCTAAAGAGATGTTTCAATTTCCCCCCACTAATTGTACGTCCAGCAAAGATGCATCAAAAGAATAAAGGAAGTAAAGCCCAAAGGAATCAGTACTAAGAAACCAGTATATGAAGTCATCTGTGAGGATGCTTTCACATTTGATTAGGATATAAAAACTTGTTGGGTTAAACACTTTAAATTTTATTTCTCTTTAATTTAGATCAAATTCTTGGGGTGTGTGTGTGTGTGTGTGTGTGTGTGTGCGCCCTCTTACATGTCTGATTGTTGGGGAAGTATTTTTGGATTCTGGGAAACTATGTTTCAAAGATCTAGAGTAGCCCAGAGCAGCAATAAATCTTTGAACTTTTCCTGGAGGGCTAGTTTGGTGAGAACACTGTGCTAATGGGGCCAAGGACTTAGGCTTGAATCCCACGGGCCTCTTAGATCTACTAGGTCCCTGGCCCCAGACTGTTCCCTAAAAACCAACTGTCCTCTCAAATGTGGTACTGGTTAAGGTTTGTGGGAAAGTATATATGTAATTCAGCCTACATCGATTACCGAACTCAGAAAACAACTAAAAAGGTCCATCTCTTGAAAGTAGGAGGCTAATAGTCCTATCTTTATGTGTAAAATAAAATAAGTTTCAGTATAGTTCAAAACAGATAGATGGAGGCTTTTTTTTTTTTTTTTTCTGTTAAAGGTAGGTCTCTATTTGTACTTGGTTGATTTCAGCAGGAAGTATGCAGGCAGTATGCCCTAGTGTCTAGCTTGGTCAACAATGAAAATTCCCATGTATCATTGTGAAAGACTCCTTTATAAGCAGCCAGCCAGATCAAACTCAGATGTCATCCCATGATTACATAGTTTGGATGTTTGGTTTGTTGAAATAAAGTTGATTTCAGCCCATCTGTTAGCTGGGGGCAGACCTTTAAGTGGTGAAGGATTGTGGGAGAGAGACAAATAAAGTTACTTGTTATATTTGCAGTGTCTAATGTTTAACCTGGAACTGTTCTCTCTAGGAAATTTCAAATGGCAATCTCTGCTGCTTTGTATTTTTCCCCCTTCTAGCAGTAAGTATTTTTGTGTTTCAAAGATCTGTGAACCTCTATGGCCATCTTTGCTATTTCAAATTATATAGCCATATGTAACTGGGCTGCCAGCTTTTAGAAATTTTTAGATAATGGCCAGGTGCCGTGGCTCACGCCTGTAATCCCAGAACTTTGGGAGGCCAAGGCGGGTGGATTGTTTGAGGTCAGGAGTTTGAGACCAGCCTGGCCAACATGGTGAAACCCTATCTCTACTAAAAATGCAAAAATTAGCCAGACATAGTGGTATGTGCCTGTAATCCCAGCTACTTGGGAGGCTGAAGTAGGAGAATTGCTTGAGCCGGGAGGTGGAGGTGAGCTGAGATCCTGCCACTGCACTCCAGTCTGGGCGACAGAGTGAGACACTGTCTCAAAAAAAAAAAAGAAAGTTTTAGAAAATAAGTCATCTAATATCATTCAAATTGCATTTTATTAATTATGTTCTAAGTGATAAAACTCCATATCTGGCTTGTTTTCCTAGAAACGAGTGGATAACTAGATTTCCAGTATTACAAATTTTGCATTAGCTAGTTTTATATCTTCCATGCTGGTTTTTAAAAGCTGTATTAAAAAAAAGAAGTGTCAATTAAAAATATTTTTACTATAGCAAATAAATTTTTAGTATGGCTTTTGCAAATGCAGAGCTTGTTTTGCATGAAGGCTCAATTGACTAATATTTAATTTAGTCAAATAGTATATGAAAATTGGATTAAATTGCCCTTCCACTAGTCGGTACTTCTCCTAATCAGATTGTTATTCCCTTGTGTTATTTCTATTTTAATTAATTTTATCAATAATATTGATTAACTTTGGCTTTCCTCAGCTATTAGGCTACCATAAGCCAGGGGAATCCTCACAAACTTCCTGGAAGAAATGACATATACCTTGTGACCTAAAGGGAATGAGTATGTTCACCAGGCAAACAGAAGGAGGAAGAGCATTGCAGGCAAAGGAGATGGCATATGTGAACGTCTGCAGATGAGAGAGCACAGGGCACATTTGTCTACGTGTTCATCTCTACATGAACATGTATATAATGCAATCCAAGCAATGTGATTGTCGACTGGGAATTTTCAGCATTTTTACTTAGTGAATCTTATTTATTCTGAAACTCTATTCCTCTCCGCCGCTTCACCAATTCATTTCCTTATGTATAATCATATTCAAATAATTCTCCATCTCTTTAGGAATTCCCTTTGCTCTATCTTTTTTTTTTTTTTTTTTTTTTTTTTTGAGACAGATTCTCGCTCTGTCGCCCAGGCTGGAGTGCAGTGGTGCAATCTTAGCTCAATGCAAGCTCTGTCCCCTGGGTTCACGCCATTCTCCTGTCTCAGCCTCCCCAGTAGCTGGGACTACAGGTGCCCGCCACCACGCCCGGCTAATTTTTTGTGTATGTTTTTAGCAGAGACGGGATTTCACCGTGTTTGCCAGGATGGTCTCAATCTCCTGACCTCGTGATCCGCCCGCCTCGGCCTCCCAAAGCGCTGGGATTCCAGGCGTGAGCTGCCGCGCCTGGCCTGCTCTCTCTGTCTTATAGCATCAAGTTAGTGCAGTTGTGTGCATCAAATTTGGTGTCAAAAGACCCGTCCAACACTTATTATAAACATATTCATTCATAGACAGTCTTAGTTAGATGTCCACATTTTAACCTGTAGTCATGTGAGTTTAGCTTGTGTGTCTCAGGTACCATGTACTTACTCTGAGTAAACAGACAGAATTATAAAATCATTATGGCACTCTCCTAGTACTCCATCTAAGTGATCCTAAAGGATTATAAAGATGGTTTTGTTGGCAGCAACTGGAGAAGAGGAGTCCGCAGATGAATTGATCTATGGTCTCTGCTATTATTTTAAGCCTCCTTTCATGTGGGAGGGTTTGGAGCCCGAGGGAATGACACTAGTCACAAATGTATGGCTCTTACGTTTTGGTGGTAAAAAATTAACATCACAAATTCTTTCATCAAAAAAATGATTTGAGCACCAGTTTATGCGCCAGGCATTATGTTAGTTGGATTTGCAGTGGTGAAGAAACCAGACAAGGCAAGCTTTCCTGAAGCTGGCTGTGTAGTGGAGAAGATGGGTCCATGCACAAACCATCCTAAGTGTGCTGTGTGGGAGGATACAGGTGGCACAGGCTGCTGGAGGGATGGCCACCATAAGCCAGGGGGAATCCCCTCAGAAGCTTCCTGGAATAAATGATATATACGTTGTGACCTAAAGGGAATGAGTGTGTTCATCAGGCAAACAGAAGGAGGAAGAGCATTGCAGGCAAAGGAGATGGCATGAGTGAATGTCTGCAGATGAGAGAGCACAGGGCACATTTGAGAAACATACATGTGCTGTTTGGCTGAATCATGGGAAGAGGTTGGGATAGAAGGATGGGGATGGAACTATGTGAGAGACAAGGCATGGGAGGTAGAAAGGTACCAACATCAAGGGTTTTAAAAAGGAATTTATCTTTTTCCTAAAACCAACTGAAAGCTGCTGGGTGTGGTGGCTCACGCCTGTAATCCCACCACTTTGGGAGGCCGAGGTGGGCGGATCACCTGAGATTAGGAGTTTGAGACCAGCCTGGCCAACATGATGAAACCCCGTCTCTACTAAAAATACAAAAATTAGCTGGGCATGGTGGCGTGTGCCTGTAATCCCAGCTACTTGCGACACTGAGTCAGGAGAATTGCTTGAACCTGGGAGGCAGAGGTTTGCAGCGAGCTGGGATCACACCATTGTACTCCAGCCTGGGCAGCAGGAGTGAAACTCTGCCTCAAAATCAATCAATCAATAAATAAAACCAAAAGCTATTGAAGGGATTTCATCAGGGAATTGACACAATGACTCTTGTTGCTACAGCAAGGTTGGAGGCCAGGCGACCATGTAGGGGAGGTAGATGTGCCACTCATGATGGGAGAGGCTGTGGAGATGGTTGGAAGGATTAGATTTGAGAAACAGAGCTTAGTGACTGAGTGGATGTGGGGTAATGAAGAAAGATTAGCTGGATGATTTTTGAGTTTCTGACCTGGACTACTGGATAGATGGCATTACCTTTCATGAAGACAGAGGATACAGTTTTTTTTTTTTTTTAATGACGGTGATAGGCAGAGATATTTGAAGCATTAACTTTTGAATATTGAGCCAGCCTAAATGTTAGAAGAGATACAAAACTGGAACTCACTGTGAGTGTGTGTGCATGTGCACATGTGTGTGTATGTATTTCTTTGATATGTGTTTAGTGTTGTTCTGAGTACTTTACAAAGATGAT
This sequence comes from Mandrillus leucophaeus, assembly GCF_000951045.1. Lineage (NCBI taxonomy): Eukaryota > Metazoa > Chordata > Mammalia > Primates > Cercopithecidae > Mandrillus > Mandrillus leucophaeus. The sequence continues at coordinate 6,462,872 of NW_012106030.1, read as the reverse complement.
ATAATTTAATCCTCTCAACAACCTTATGAAGTAGGAATTGTTATTATTCTGATTTTACATGGGAAGAAATTGATGACGAAGACCTGTTTTTTAAGAGTTCACAGAGGAGGGACTGTGCGTTCATATATTGTGTGTTAATGCAGAAGGAAGCATTTCCTACAGAATTAATGCAATTTAATTAAAAGATGATCATTCGGTGTCTTTTTGTGCTTGAAAGGATGTTTGTGGGGGTGAAGGGCTTTGAAATGTTTTCATACCTTGATTTAATGATGATAAGAAGGAGAAAATATAGGAAGTGAATCCAAAAGAGGGATAAAATATTCTTTTAATTTCCTTAATAGTCTTTTTTTTTTTTTTGAGATGGAGTCTTGCTCTTTGGCCCAGGCTGGAATACAGTGGCATGATCTCAACTCACTGCAGCCTCCATTTCTCAGGTTCAAGCAATTCTCCTGCCTCAGCCTCCCGAGCAGCTGGGATTACAGGCGCATGTCACCATACCTAGCTAATTTTTTTATTTTTTTGGTAGAGATGGGGTTTCACCATGTTGGCCAGGCTGGTCTTGAACACCTGACCTCAAGTGATCTGCCCACCTTGGCCTCCCAAAGTGCTGGGATTACAGGTGTAAGCCACTGTGCCCGGCCCTTAATGCTCTTCTTTAACAATTCATCATTAGTCACCAAACATTGCCTGGAATTATTTTAGTTGTATTCTCAATTGACTTTTTTTTTTTTTTTTTTTTGCCTTTGTGAATATTCCCTATAGGACAGGATATTTATGTTGAATGTTTCCAACACAGTGCTTGAAAAGGCTTTGTCATATATGCTTACAAAAAGGCTCCCATAGGAAGCCAGAAATATTTTTACATAGAAATTTACTACAGAGTGTGAAGAGATTAGAGACAGATATATAGAGCTGAGAATCACTGAATGCATTTTTAAAAAGTTTTTACTGTGCTACTGTCAAAGGGCCATTTGGTTTCTTTAGCTATTTTTTCCAGATGTTTCGAGTAACATTTACTGTTACTAAGCAAAAAAAGCAACTTGAAGGATTGGAGGAAGATAATAGGGAAAAGCATCATGTGTTGGAGACAAGCTACTTTTCTCCCCAAGATCTCAAGGTATCAGTTCCTTGATCTCTATCAGCCTCATGTTCCTTATCTAAAATGTGAAAATAATACTACTATCTTTTAAAAATTTAGTGTGAGGATTAGAAACATATAGGTATGTGTTTAGCTGCTAGCACTGTACCTAATACATATTCAGAATTCAGTAAATGGAAATTATGCCATGTTGTTGCTGGTGTTACAAAGGGCCACATGAATTGAATAGCTCATAAGTGAAATAAGACCGGGTTTACTTCTGGAAGACTGGGTATTTGGAAAAAAATAACATTAAAAAAAAAGAAGGCAGGGATTGCTGACATTATATTGGCTGCTTTATCAGGCTATGACTAAAAGGAGGAATGCAAATGTACATGAAATGTAAATATAAATGCTTGATCAGCTACAAATCCCTCTACAGATGTTATGTGATACTTACCATTACTTCTGAAAGAAGTAATCATTGGGTGGATGTTTGATAAATAGTTGAGATCATTATTATATACATACATGAAAAGGAAAATATTTCAGCAAATAAAATAGCACATCATATACTTCTGTGTGTGACTGGATCTTGGAATTGTTCTTCAAATATTTAGGGTGTGCATAATTTCACAAAGACTGAGATACAGAGAGAGTAAAAATACACATGTGAATTAGCCAAGACTTTTTCTTGCAATAAGTGGGGAAAAAAAGAAATCTCTGCTTCATTTTAGCAGAAAAAGAATTTTTGAAACTATGTTAAATATCCTTAAAAATCTCTGATGGAGCTAGAGAACTAAGTTGAGAGAATGAGCAGCCAGAAAATCAAGACAGCCAGAACCCAGATTGCACTATGTCACAGGACCAAGCCATTAAAGACAGTCCTGCCACCACCATTGAACAGCGGAGACATTCAGATTTTTAGACTACTGCCCGCAACTTTTGACAGTGGATATTGTAAACACTTCCTCTAGAACCTGGATTTGGTTGCTGTTGATGGCATGGTTGTACCTTCTTTGCTTTGTTGGGCCATCAGTACTGGCATAAAAGCCTGGGTCGGACTACTGGGCCAAGCTGGGTGATATGGTTTGACTCTGTGTCCCCCTCTAAATCTCACTGTAATCCCCATAATCCTCACATGTGGAGGGTGGGACCATGTGGGAGGTGATGGGATCATGGAGGCAGTTTCTCCCATGCTGTTCTACTCATAGTGAATAAGTTCTCACAAGATCTAATGGTTTTACAAGGCAGTATTCCTTGCTCTTGCTGACTGTCTTCTCCTGAAGAAGGTCGTTGCCTGCTTCCCCTTCTGCCATGATTGTAAGTTTCCTGAGTCCCCCCAGCCATGCAGAGCTGTGAGTTAATTAAACCTCCTTTGTTTACAAATTACCTAGTTTTGGGTAGTATCTTTATAGCAGTATGAAACGGACAGATACAGTGGGCTTGGCTGCAATAGGCTGACAAAGTGAACATCTGGCCGTTTTACCTTCTGTGGGTGGTGGTGGGATCTGCTTCCCTGCCAGACTCATGTGGTTGGAATTCTATTCAAATAGAAAATGCATTCAGATGCTGGAAAGCTGAAATATGACAAACACTTACTACACATCCTTTGATGGTCCAATAACCACATATCTTTTGTTTCTGCCAAAATTAATGCTGCTAATTCTAATGCTTTTGAAAATACACTCCTCCTCTTCAGAAGGAGGCAACCTAAAATCTCATTAGTTATTGCATCCTATTTCACTTCTCACAGGGCACATTTGCCTGGTGAATGGCTTTGTGCTCTTTGAAAAGACTTTGAGGAAGATTCAAAGCAGTTATTTGTGATATTATTGTGGGATCCTTCGGCAGAGTACCAGGCCTTCCCTTCAGTATTGGGGGATGTCAGTTCTGGTAATTGACTGTGGAGTTGAGATGACTGATAGTTTACATCAGGTCGCTATTTACATGATCTAGCTATGTTTTGTTACACAAATCAAGTAGAGGGTTGTAAAGTCTTTTAATCTTGGGAATCTCACGGTCATTTTAGTCACCATCGTAAAATCCATTGATTGTGGTTACCATGTTTGCTCTGCCGCCCTCTTGTGGCTACTGTGCCTGCCTTGTCTCTGGAAAGTAAGTGTTGCTTTTCTTCTTTTGCCACCCCAGGATCCTGATACGTCACTAAAACCAGAAAGCCCAGTTCAAATGCAGCATTTTCCACCAGCATGTCTGGTCTAGGGAGAACAACTACTAGAGCACTTTTAGAATTGCTGGAGCAACATTCTTCACCAATGTGTTTCTCAAGGCCTTGTTGAAGGGTGTGTTTGGGATCCTCACTTGAGTCAAATAGATAGAAGATTAGTGGGTGGAGTGCTCATGACAAAGCTACTCCACAATTTGTTTCCTTTAGTCTTTGGATTCCTTTCTCTAAGTTACCCGTTTACTGTAAACAGATAGTAAATATCTTAGGCTTTGCAGGCCATATAGTCACTGTGGTTAACTATTCAAGTCTGCTGTGGTAGCATGAGAGCAGCTATTGATGATTTGTGAGTGAATGGGTGTGGCTGTTGTCTAATAAAACTTTATTGGAAATCAGAAGATAGACAGAATGTGGTTGATAGGTCATAGTTTGCGAACCTCTGCTCTGAGTTACCTTGAAGAAAATTTGGTATCTTAACCTTATTTAATGAGGGCCACCACAAGTCCTGGTTTTCATCAACTAGCTAAGCAAAAATTCAGAGCTATCCAAGATAAAATATTGTGTCCAGCATTTCCAGTAAGTATACCCATGATAAAAGAACAACACCTTTGTTATTTTTCATTTGACTCTCTATGTACAACCTTCAGAAGATAATGATACTTTGTCCAGTGTTAGTTCCAGCTAGTTTCCAGTGAAGGCATTATCAGGGACTATGGAATTATTTAAAAACAAATTCCACTAATCATGCTTCAGTATTACTGTACCCTAATTAGCAATAACTACAAACTAAGAGTCGGTTTTGTTTGCAAGGGCTATCTTCCCTCCTCTATCCTTGACTTTCCTCCTATGTTCCTTCTTCTCTCTTCACTTTCCACTATCCACTCCAGTTTTAAGAGTCATAAACTTTCCTTATTCTCACTGCTTAATTAATCATACCCTTCAGTTATAACTTCTATTTCTGAAATTCACCCACTTCTCTCCACTTCTACCACCTCTACCATCATAACCCAAGCTACTGTACACCTTGCCTGATTTGCCTCAATAGTCTCCTACTCTGTTTCCTTGCACCCATTCTGCTTTTGCATTCTGTTTTGTATTTTATTTCATCCAGAATATGGAAACACTAATCTGATCCTGTTACCATTGAGTTTAAAACTCATCAGTGACTTCCCATTACTCTTAGCATAAAGATAAATGCCTTAAACTCAGCCTGCAAGACTTTACATCAATCTTTTTTAGACTTCAGGTCATGAACCTTCAGAACGTTGAAAATCAATTTAGGTAGTTGCGACAAACGTATACAAATGTAAAATAGGAGATATCAGACCGTACTAGAGATAGCAAAGATAAGTACTGTTTTGTGAAACTGTGATTTTGGTTGCATGTGTGTGTGAATTGGATTGCGACATAAGACGTATTTCTTACTTGGAGTTCTGGTCAATAGAAGTCTGAAAGATACTGCCCTGTATGTTCTGGGGTCTTCATACCTTTCAGGATCCACACTTCTAACACTTTCTTTTGCTCTCTTTTCTCTGACCTTGCCACTGTCTTTCAAGAAGTGGAGTCTGTTTTTTTTCTCTGGGAACCTGGATGGGACTTTGGACCACCTGGAAGAATAAAATGCAATGGAAGGGACACAGCATGACTTCTGGCCTTTCTTCTGTCCACAGCGTACCTGTGCTACCTCTTATCTCAGGACCTTTGCACATGGCTGTTCTCTTGAGTTGGGAACATTCCCCCTCATTCTTCTTTTTGCCTTTTTTGCTCATATTTACCCCAGTTCCAGGGTCATTTCCTCAGGGAAGTCTTGTCTGATTTTCCTAACTAGATCAGTCCCCCATTATTGATATACATCAGGCCTTTCTCCATTGCAGCACTTGTTACAGCTGAATTTTACCTTTGGGGGGCTGCGTAGTTGAAGTCTAACTCTCCTCCTAGATTGTAAACTCCAACAGGTCAGGTACCATGCCTGTTTATACTCATTTTTGTACCAGCCCGGCATCAAACACAGTGTCTTGTGCACAGAAATATATGTGTGTGTGTTTGTGTATTTAATGAATAGTCATCATGCTGTTTTCCTGATATATGAAAATGACTGTAATGAGTTTTTGCTTTAAATACGACTGTTCCTTTATGTTTTAAATAGTTTAGTTTTTTTTTTTTTTTTTAAAAACAAACTGTTCCAGTTATCAAGGCTACACAATAAATCACCCCAAAACTTATTAGCCTAAAACTGTGACTTATTTTGTGCCTGGATTCCTGTGTGTCAGGAATTCAGGGAGGGTGCAGCAGAGGTGGCTTTTCTTTGCTTCACAGAGTCTGGAGCCTTAGTTGGAGATCTAAAAGCTGCAGGCTGGAATCATCTGAGGCTGTTACACACACATGAGTGGTGACTAATGTTGGCTGTCATTGGGCCCTGGTTCCTCCTCTTCACCTGCCTTTTCCATGTGGTCTCTTGTGGGCTAGATTTTCCTTCCTTACAGAATGGTGGAGGAGTTCTAAGCTGGGAGCAGAAAAAAAGAGGGAGAGAGCGAGGAAAAGATGCTTGGACATCACACAGCATCACTCCTATTGCATTCTATTTTTCCAGGCAGTCCGAAGTCCTATCCAGGTTTTCAGGGAGGGGAAATAGATTCCATCTCTTGATGAGAAGTGGCAAGATTATCAAAAAGAATGTGAGCCAGAAATATTGCTGTGGCCATTTTTGGAAAATACAGTCTCCCACGCTGGGAATGTATTTCAATTACAATTCATTTAGATATGTAGTTACTGCATGCCTTTAGATGTCAGTATATTTGATGGTTACCTTGTGAATTTCACACAGGGTCTCTTCCTTTCTAAATCTCTTATTTTTTTAGCCTCCTGAAATGAAGAACTGATTTTTCACCTAATTGCTTTCAGAATTAAATACACTAAAAAAATAGTTGTGCAAGATGTTTATTCCAATCTATAAATAATTTCTCCTTCTTGGTTTTCTGGTTGCTGAGGAAGCAACACTTTCTTTTGGAAATTTTTTCCTGTGGCAGATTATCAGTATTGGAAAAAGAATATGAAGAAGCCACTTAGTTTGCTCTCCTGAAATATAATCTGTCATCAGAATTGAGTAGCAATATATTATTACATGTACAATTTAGTCTGATAAATCTGTTCACTCACATGCAAATAATCTAAAAGAAGTTACTTTATATAATTATAAAAAATACTTAAAAACATTTAGATATTTCTGAATATATCCAAATATTTCTGATGAGATTAAAAAATATATTTAGATACCATAAAGGTGAATTCTGAATATAATTATTCAATATCTTTTGTGCTTTAGTAATCATATCAAATAAAGGATTAGATTTTAAAATATTACCATTTTATATATAATATACCATCCATTCTAGTCCATATCATCTATTCCTGTCCTAGCTACTCAGGAGGCAAAGGGAGGAAGATCACTTAAGGCCGAAAGATCAAGGTTGCAGTGAGCTATGATTGTGCCACTGAACTCCAGCTTGGGTGACAGAGCAAGACTCTGTCTCTGAATTAAAAAAAAAAAAAAGGTATATATAGACAAGAAACTTCAGGCCGAGCGCGGTGGCTCACGCCTGTAATCCCAGCACTTTGGGAGGCCGAGGCGGGCAGATCACAAGGTCAGGAGATCGAGACCATCTTGGCTAACACGGTGATACCCCATCTCTACTGAAAATATAAAAATTAGCCGGGTGTGGTGGCGGGCGCCTGTAGTCCGGGCTACTCGGGAGGCTGAGGCAGGATAATGGTGTGAACCCGGGAAGTGGAGCTTGCAGTGAGCTGAGATCATGCCACTGCATTCCATTCTGGGCAACACAGCGAGATTCCGTCTCAAAATAAATAAATAAATAAATAAAATCAAACTAAGAATTAACTTTGATTTATTAACACTGTATAAGCAATGGCTTGATGCACTTTAAAGGGTTGAGTGGAGAGAGCTATGGGAATTATGTGTTGTTACCAGAGGGAATTCTCTTCCCATCTTCCAGTTAGATAGGAAATATTTTATAGAAGGGGTGAGAGTTCATTAGCTGTTTGAGTAAAAGAAGGAAGATATCAGGAAGAGCTGCAAACAAAAGAAAGCAAATATTTATCTTTATCCTCCTGGAAGGAACAGGGAAGAAGCATTCATTTTTTTGCATTCCTTTTATTTCAGTATTCCTTTTCTCCTCACATATGGTAGTTTTACAGTAAATATCTCAGTTGCTTTTTACTATAATTCATCTATAAATGATAAAAATGCCTAGTTTCTAAAACTGCAATTTAAGCCTTTTTGGCACTACTCTGCTGGGTAAGGGTTCATCACAGTATTGAAAAATATGATTAAACCACAGCCTACCTGGCCTTCTCTTATTCAGATAGAATAATTTCAATTTCAAACATCATTCCTTCTGGATCCTGTTTCTCCGTCCCTCAGTTGCTATGGCTGCCCACTCTTCCCAACTTCTCTGTGTCCCCCTTGAGCTGTGGGATCTGTGTGCACACACTAATCTTGAAAGAGATGAAAGGGTATTGAATGGCAAAGATAGCCTGCCTTGCACACTAGCAAAGCAAATTTACAAGAGAAAAATTCTCTCAAGTGTTCTTCGTGGTGGTCCATTTTAAAAGGTTTTCTGACAGTTTTAGAGGCCAAATTCCTTCTCCTTTTGAAGCTAGACAAAATGACTTTTTAGAGCAAGAGATTGCCCAATATGTTTGTACAATGTGACCTGACCCTTTACTTTGATTTTTTATTATACTCCCCTGGGTGTGAAGATTGAAATTTATCTTTTGATACATATGGCAGGTTTTAGAGTCTTTGGAACAGTACGTGTGGAAGTTACATTCAGCCCGGGGTTGTTTGGTAGTTGGTAACCTGGAAACGTAATTGCCACAACAAGCCATCCAAACAGTTATTCTTCTGAGTGCTCATAATGAAAGTAATACCAGGAGGGATCAGCCAGGAACTGACTAGACAGCCCTTGCAAACAAAACTGACTGCTACGTTTTGGTTATTGCTAATTGGGGTACAGTAATTCTGACACATATTTAGTTGAATTTAAAAAATAATAATAATTCCACAGTCATCCCTGGTAATGGGTTCACTGAAGACTTTAGTTGGGACTAACACTGGATGGAGTATCATTCTTTTTTCATTTGAGGGGTAAAGTAGCTAATTTTTTTTCTCTGTCCAAGGAAGTGTAAGAGACTTGCTTTCTTAAATAAACGTGTTTTTCCTCCAGTATTTCATATTATGCAAGTATTACAATTAAATGGAAAGGAACACAGTGTGGACATTTGAACACAAACAAGCTTCTCCCTGCCTACCCCCTTTTTTATTCATTCATGTCTTCATTTTGGTATTATAAAAATAAATGCTGGTAGAATAGAAGATAGTGCAGGAAAGAATGTTTCATGTGGGATGGATTTTGTGTCGTCTCACGGATTGCTTGAATTATTTGTATTGAAGTAGCTAAGGCACAAAGCAAGCGAGGCCTCTTGTTGCAAAACTTAGATGAATCATGGAAATGGGTAGCTTGGTTCTAACTCCAGTTCCCCATTCTGTTTGGAACATTGGATGGCTAATGTTAAGTTGTTACCCAAGTTGTCTATCTGCATTGTATCTTAAGTTTCAAGTTATTACCATTCTTTCTTACCTTACTGTTATAATTCTGGGATTGCAGGGTGAAAATGAGGAGTTGAAATGAGATAGGAATGCAATGGTATATTTTTCAACTACTCTTTCAATAAACCTAAGTTGAAAAGAGAGATTTAATTCAGCTTGTTTTTCTTCTTAATATTGATACTTATATGCTCAGGAAAACAAACAAATGATAAAGGCTTTCCAGGAAGTCTAGCTTCTGTACAAAGGGAATGAGGGTTAATATTCTCCTTCAGTTGTGGGTTTTTTTGTGCATATCTCCTTGATTACATTTACTGCCTACATTTTGGATGATTAAGCTTATTTAGCCTGAATCATCTCGCCAAACTTTCATTTATGTGCTTCCAACGGTAGGGAGGGTTCATCATTTTTTACCTAAATGCTTCTGTTTTGCATTGTTTATCACTGAGAGATGGCATGGCATGGTGGAAAAGACGTGAATTTTGGAACCAAATAGCCTTAAGTTTAAATCCTGATTCTGGGACCTACAATATAATTTCCTCTGTGAAAACTGGAAAAAAACTAATGTTTATTTTAGAGCTGTGGTTATCAAGAAGTATTAAGTAAATATCTATCATGTATCAGATACATGATGTTGATGAAAAATGAGAACTATGTGGCTCCTGCTTTCCAGGGAAGAGCTTGTTGTCCAGCAAACGTAGATATGCGTACAAGTAACTGTAGTAATCTGTAGTAATTGCTCCACGGTGTCTAAGCCCAATGTTGATAAGCATTTCAAGGGGCATGCAATTAATATTGCATGATAAGGGAATCAAGGAAAGGACACTTCAGAGAGAAGCTGGTTTTTGAAAAATCAGTAGTTCAGTGGACATTAAAGGTGGGTTAAAAGGCCAGGAGTAGGGACATAGAAGCATAAAATTTAGCAGCTAGGTTGGCTACTAGTTTGATCAATATACCTCTGGGGCATGATTGGTCATGGGCCTGGGTTTGGCCCTCAAACTTGGCAGAAGGGGGCTCTGGCTATAACAAGTCCCCAAAGCAGTGATTTTCAACTCTTGGGACATTTGAACTATACAAACTCCCCTGTGCCCTAAGATACTCAGATACAAGTTATGGCCTGAGTTAGTTGAACTGATAAGCCCTGCATATTCAGATGCCTAAAGCACAGCCAGTCTGATATTCCTTATAGAGTACTTTACAGAAATCTAAACTCCTTATTACCCAGAGATCTAATAATCGTAAAGGTAAATGTACCCAAGGGAATCCACTTTAAAATCCTCAGTTGTCAACAACTCAGTGCCAGTAGGCAGGGGATTTAGAATTATTCTGTGACCTGAGCAATAGGGCTTACCAAGTTTCTGTATATACAGAGGAGAGGTATGCCCTTGAAGAAAGTATTTCTCTTTGGTTCTTGAGCAAATAACATTTATTAGATATCTTCTGACACAGAAACTCTTCTTGGTAATTGTCAGAGAATTTCTACTTCACTTAGAAAGCATCTGTATTTCCATCCATGGAAATGGAATAGCATGAGTCTCATTTCTTTGTGCTTACCATCTCTGCCATCTGTCAAATTGATGTTGGGCATCAAAGAGTGCATCAAGCTAAATATATATTACGCAGAGACTAACACATGCAAGGGGAAAGACAAGCACATTTGAGAGGCTTTTAGAAAAATTTTTTAACTTAAAGAATATTCGTTTTGTTTACTAGTAACACTCCATATCTTCATTGTAAGTTTATAATGTTGCCAGGCGTGGTGGCTCATGCTTGTAATCCCTGCACTTTGGGAGGCTGAGGTGGGGGGATCACCTGAGGTGAGGAGTTCAAGACCAGCCTTACTGACATGATGAAACCCCGTCTTTACTGAAAATACAAAAATTAGCCAGGCGTGGTGGCACGTGCCTGTAGTCCCAGCTATTTGGAGACTGAAGCAGGAGATTTGCTTGAACTTGGGAGGTGGAGGTTGCAGTGAGCCGGGATTGTGCCTTTGCACTCCAGCCTGGGCAACAAGAGCAAAACTCCATCTCAATAAATAAATAAATACATTTATAATGTTGACTGACTGAAAGTGGACTGTTGCCATGAAAACTAATTATATATGTGAAATGCAGACATATTACATGCTGACAGTTGTTGAAGACCCTGAAGCTATTGGCAGAAATTAGTTTTAAGTAAGCTGGGTTAACAAAGTGTCAACAACAGTGAAAATAAAATGCTTATGTAAAGGAGAAAGATCTCAGCGTTTATAGTCAAAAGTCCTAAGCTGGGTTGCCCATGGCCTCAGTTTCCTTAGCTGTGAATTGGTGACAAAAGCAACACTTGCCCTAACCTAGATTTCCCTGTAATTCAGTTCACCTCATCAAATACATATTATCCAGTTAATTGTCCGTTTTGATAGTCCAGGTACCCTGACTGACTGGTTCATGGATACAGAGGGATCCATAGACGTTTGTTGCCTCCAACTTGCCAGGTGCTGAGCTGTGCTGAAGGAATGAGATTATGATGGAGCACAATCCTTGGGCTCAAAGTGAGCCCGTCTATCTAGGGAGACACAGTAGTCAGCAAATCCTTCAAGTAAAATACAGTATGGTATGGGTTAAATGAGGATGTAAATGAAAATTTTTTATACTTTTTTTTTTTTGAGACAGGGTCTCGCTCTGTCACCCAGGCTGGAGTGAAAAAGTCTGATTCCCCC
>NW_012106030.1:6449807-6451113 GCF_000951045.1 Mandrillus leucophaeus | reverse complement strand
CTTTCTTTCCTTCCTCTCTTTCTTTCTTTGTTTTATTTTTCTCCCTTTCTTTCTCTCTTTTCTCCTCTCTTCCTCTCTTTTTTTCTTTGGTTTTGGAACTTTGCATGAAACTTGATCAATAATTTTAATTCTGTATTGCTACATATGTTGATAATAAAGAAAAATTATAGTAGTTTGTGGTCTGGGATTCATCATGGGTGTGGGGAAGGAAGAACTGAAATAATAGCAAGTAAATATTATGGTAGTGAGAATAGAGAGTTTGTAATGCTGAGAAACAGTTTCCCAACCTTTTAATTTTATTTAAAAACCAGAGACATGGTAAAATAAATGTGACTCATTTCTCATTCACATGTATGGTATTTATTTTTTTTTAAACAGGCCTTGGTATTGTACTAAGGAATAAACTCTGCTCTATAGGCTGAGATGTGAATGTGATGAAGAAGAGAGAGTGAGAAGAATGTTCTGGATTTTCTCTAGTATGTTATATTAAAACATAACAAAAATCCACTGCACCTGCTAAATGTACCTTGAACTTGCAGAAAATTTTGTAGAATATGTTTGCTGAAAACTTCTGGACTAAGAACACGATGATGCTAATGCAACTGAAATCTTCGATTCTTCTTTGAGGAGCAACGTCACAGAAATGGGGCTACCAGGTCTCCCTTGCGACATTTTCAAGCATGTGAGGGACGTTTAGTTTCTTAGAGAAGACAATAACCCCACTTGTCTTTGCCAGTGGGAGCCAAGATCTAGGTTATTCTTTAAGGAAGACAGTTGATTGAGGCTTCAAGTGTCTCACATTTTCTGTAGATGGCACAATAACTTACATTCCATGCTGATTTTCCTGTCACCCAGAGGACCTCATAATTTGCTTATTTACTGTAACATAAAAATGGTTCACAGAGTAAAGATGGCAAATGTAAGTGAGTGCTTTTATTTGAGAACCAAGAAGAAGTGTGAGGAAGTAGATATTGTGCTCTCTCACTCCTAGATGGGACGTTTGAGTTTCGACCACAGAGCTCTGGAGATTCTTGTTTTGGATTATTCCAAGAGGAGAGGGCCTCTTCAAGGAATCTCTGATTCCAAGGCGTTCCCTGTGATAGGCAGGCTGAGAGTAAGACGAACATGGCCTTACTCTTCATTGCATTTAATGTGAAATCCTTTCCTCTACTTCTTGTGCTGTCTTTGATGTAGTTGAACTATTTGAGATGTCAAAGTGTCATAGCTCTCTCTTTTTCTTTGTCTCTCTTTTCTTTCTTTCTTTCTTTCTTTCTTTCTTTCTTTCTTTCTTTCTTTCTTTCTTTCT
>NW_012106030.1:6417472-6449757 GCF_000951045.1 Mandrillus leucophaeus | reverse complement strand
TCTTTCTTTCTTTCTTTCTTTCTTTCTTTTCTTTTTCTTTCTTTTCTTTCTTTTCTTTTTGACAAGCTCTTGCTCTGTCATCCAAGCTGGAGTACAGTGGCACAATCATAGCTTACTGTAGCCTTGAACACCTGGTTCAAGTTTTCCTCCCACCTTACCCTCCCAAGTAGCTGGATCTATAGGCATGAGCCACCATGCCTGCTTACATTTTTAACTTTTTTGTAGAGATAGGGTCTACTATATTACTCGGGCTGTTTTTGAACTCCTATCCTCAAGCCAGCCTTCAGTTTTGGTCTCCCAAAGTGTTGGGATTACAGATGTGAGCCACTGTGCCTGGCCTCAAAGTGTCATAGCTCTTTGATGAGCTACCCTCACCCAAACAATCCAGATAGAGGAGGCAAAATATGAAAAAGATGGGACAGATAAGGAACAGACTTTGATTTTCTTGCTAACAAATATTAAGTGAGACACACACAGTATCACAAACAACTTTTGCTTTTGCTTCTGCAAATCTTGATGGACCAAATACAGATTTTATTTCTTTTCTTTTTTTTTGAGACGGAGTTTTGCTCTGTCACCCAGGATGGAGTACAGTGGCACAATCTTGGCTCACTGCAACCTCTGCCTCCTGGGTTCAAGCAATTCTCCTGCCTCTGCCTCCCGAGTAGCTGGGATTACAGGTGTGCATCACCACACCCGGCTAATTTTTGTATTTGTAGTAGAGACGGGGGTTTCACCATGTTGGTCAGGCTGGTCTCCAACTCCTGACCTTGTGATTCACCCATCTCAACCTCCCAAAGTGCTGGGATTACAGGTGTGAGTCACCGTACCAAGCTAGATTTTATTTCTTTATGTGTTTTTCTTAAGACAGTTTCACTCTCATTCATTTTCATTTCTTAGGTGGATGTGTTTCATTCTAGTAGGATAGAGATTAGCTTACAGTGGACTGATTAGGTAAGGGGGTGATCACTGTGGCCATTGTTGCTTTTTGAGAGCCTCTCACACTTTTTGAGAAAAAAACTCACTGAACCTTGAGCATTCTTCTGTAACTACATCAAGTGCTTTGACCTCCTGGATGGTGCAGTTTTGATGTGGAAGTGAGGTTCTTTTGACCTAGCTCTACCCTTAGGGAATGCAAATATTTTTCCAATTAAACTTGGTTCACTGGTTAACTACAAGCCATTGTTTCTCACTGTTCTGAGCTAATAAGCTTGGTATGTGAAAAAAGACCCCCCTCTGAATATTAGTGACAAAACCCGTGACTGATCTTCAGGGGATAACTGTACTTTCTCCTCTGTTTTAGCAGTACGATAAATAATTACTTTAGTGTTAAATTTAGCTTGAGTACTTTATGTTGTTGTTTTCAACTTGCTTCACGAAGTAATAGAGGATCAAATTTCTTTGAAACTAAAACAAAACCCAATGTAATCAAATGACAAAAGTTTATGCTTAAGTGCTTAAATATAGTCTAGTTACGGATGGAGACTGTTGCTGGTTGCCTCAGGCGGTAGTTTTTTATCACATTGTAAGTACATAGTTGTGCTTGATTATTGGGAGAAGACGGGGAGGGAGACGAAGACAGGGAGAGGCCTCTTATATACTAGATATTTTATTTACATTAAGGTGTATTAAGCATTACATTCATTTAACTTTTTATTTTGAAATGATTTTAGAAAAAAGTTGCCAAACTTACAGAGAATTCTTTGTATACCTTACTTCACCCATTTCCTTTGTTGTTGTCCTACGTAGCCACAGCATAGTTATCAATGCTAGAACATTAAAATTGATACATTTACCTAATCTACAGATCTTACTAGAATTTTGTCAGTTTTCCCACTGATATTTTTTTCCTGGTTCAGGATCCAATCTAAAACCCCACATTTTGTTTGGTGTTCCTGTCTCCTTAGTTTCTGCCAAAACGAGGTTGTTTTGGCAGAAAACGATCAAACTTCCAACTACCCTGTGACTATTCCTCAGTCTTTCATGACCTTGACAATTTTGAAAGTCAGTTATTTTTATTTTTAAATTGAGACAGAGTCTTTCTCTGGAGGCTCGAGTGCAGTGGCATAATCTTGGCTCACTACAGCCTTGGTGTCCTGGGCTCCAGTGATCCTCGTGCCTCAGCCAATCCCAAAGTGTTAGGATTATAAGTGTGAGCTACCATATCTGGCAAGTCAGTTATTTTGTAGAGGGTCCTTTAATTTAGGACATGCCTCGTGTTTTCTTGTGATCAGGTTGAAACGATTCATTTTCGGAGATGTCAACAAAAGGAGTCAAACTCTGTAAAACATGTTAAGAGGTTAATTCTGATCCAAATATGAGTGACCATGGCCTGAGACACAGCCCTCAGGAGGTCCTGAGAACATGTGCCCAAGCGGGGTACAGTTTGGTTTTATGTATTTTAGGAAGGCATGAGACATCAATCAAATACATTTAAAGAAATACATTTGTTTGGTTCAGAAAGGTGGGACAACTCAAAGTGGGGGCTTCCAGGCTGTAGGTAAATTTAAACATTTTCTGCTTGACAATTGGTTGAGTCTGTCCAAAGACCTGGGATCGATAGAAAGGAATGTTCAGGTTAAAGACAAAGGATTGTGGGGACCAAGTTTTATTGTGTAGAGGAAGCTCTCAGATAGCAGACTTCAGAGAGAGCAGGTTGTAAATTATTGCTTACTGGACTTAAAAGGGTACCTGCTCTTAGTTGATTATCTCCTGGATCTGGAAAAAAAAGGAAGGAAAACAAAGGGGAAAGGAGATTCCTATAGAATGTGGATTTTTCCCATGAGAGACTTTGCAGGGCAATTTCAAGGTATGGCAAGGAAATATATTTTAGGGTAAAACATTTTGATTTTCTTCCTTTTTATGCTAGAGCCAGACTGGAAAGTAAGTCACGATATGCAGGGTCAAATAAAACCCATCTGATGAGAATTTATGATTTGTAGGGCATGACTCCCCAGACCCCTTAGATAGGAATTTGGGTAAGATAAAAAAATCAGAGCTTAATCTTCAGGGAGCAAGAATACCAGGAAGTGATGTTCCCTGTTCAGCGCATTGTATTAGAAGACACTGTTAAGGAAACATAATTGAAAAAAAAAGTCTTTTCCAAATCCAGAAATTCTCTCCACAAAAGGTAGTAGAGAAAGAGAAGTTTTATTTTTACATGAGCATTAAATCAGAATATGATACCCATCACAGGCAATCCATGAAACGATTGCAAAGATAAAAAGAAATCTCACCCTTTTAGGTAGCCAAGCAGAGGCTACTCATTACATACATGTTTTCAAGATAAACAAAACTAGTCTTCAAGTAAGAGGACTTGACAGCACCATTTATCACACGTAATTAATTCATCCTAACTTTACCCGGTATTTAGGGTGACCATTTGTATTAGCTAATTTGTTTTTATCCAAAGGAAAAACAAGCATCTCATGTCTTTATGACAGGAAGTTTGGCTCCTACCCAGCAAAGTTAGGATCCTATCCTCCCACAGAGACTGGGAAATAGCAGTGATATCTCTTTGGCTTTTTACGTTTCAAAGAGATGACTGCTAGGTCCTTGAGTGGGACATTTCTGGGTCATAAAGTTGACAAAAGGCCTATCTAGTGTTTAAAATAAAATAATTATACATATTTCACACAGAGGACAAAGTATTTAGACTCTAGTATTGTAAAGCAAATGCTCTGATAAAAAGGAGGAAGGGAGATCTCTTATTTTTAGAATTAAACTTCTTATTTTTAATTTTTATTTGTCCTTGCAGTACATGATGCTGACATGTCATATTACTGGTGAGATTGACTTTGATCAGTTGGTTACAGTGATATCTGCCAGGTTTCCCCACTGTAAAGTTACTATTATTTTTTCCTTTGTCATTAATTACCATCTTGTGGGGGAGATAGTTTGAGACTATGCAAATATACTGTTTCTTAATATTCAGAGTTTCACCCACACATTTTAGCCTCCATTGATGGTTCTTTTCTGTAGTAACTGTTACTATAGTGTTTATCAAAAAGTGATTTTCTATTTTCATTATTCCTTCTATATATTAATTGGAATTCTACTATATGGAAGAATTGTCCTCATTTATTTTTTAATGTATTTATTCAATCATTTATTTGCATCAGTATGGATTCTTAGATATTTATTTTAGGTGTTAAAATCTAATAATATCATTCATTTTGTTGCTTAAACTGTTCTTGATTTGGCCACTGAGGACTCTTTCAAGTTGGCTTTTGTGTCTTTCCAATATGGCCCTATGGCCCTGCCTTTTTTTTTTTTTTTTTTAGCATTTAATTACTTTCCAGTGCCACAAGATGTTCCAGGCTTGTCTTATATTTTTCCTTCTCTGGCCCTGGAATAAATTGTTTCTCCAAGGATCTCTAGTCCTTTTTATTGGAGAATGGTATTTAGAAACCAACATCTGGGCATTAGGGGTGCTCCTTGCTCTTGAGGTTTCAATGCTTTTAGGCCCTCTCAGTAGACAGAACTAGAAAATAAATGTGTATATATAACTATATATACATACAAATCTAGTTATTTCTGTATTTATTCTGTATCTATTATGCATGCCTATATGCAAATAGATATTTTAAACACTGAGTTTGTGGCCGAGTGTGGTGGGTCATGCCTGTTATCCCAGCACTTTAGGATGCCGAAGTGGGCAGATCACTTGAAGTCAGGATTTTGAGGCCAGCCTGGCTAACATGGTGAAACCCTGTCTCTACTGAAAATACAAAAATTAGCCAGTTGTGGTGGCAGGTGCCTGTAATCCCAGCTACTTGGGAAGCTGAGGCAGGATAATTGCTTGAACCTGGGAGGCAGAGAGGTTGCAGTGAGCCAAGATTGCACCACCGCATTCCAGCCTAGGTGACAGTGAGGCTCTCTCAAAAACAAACAAACAAACAAACAAAAAACCCCAAAACAAACAAGAAAACCTAAAATTGAGTTTGTAGTGATACCTCCAGTTCTACTCCAGCACTATGGGGTTTATTCTAGTCTGCCCCAGTTCCTTATTTGTAACTTCTTTCTGTAATAGTAGGAAATCCTACTCTCATTATCCACATTACATTTATGTATTGGTTTACATTTAATGTAGATACAAAATAGTTTTAGAATTGCTAACCTATTCTATTATGAGAAGCATTTGATGACTAAAGTACAGTATTTGTGTACAGCTCTTTTTGTCCTTAGACTTCAGTATACAGTAAGAATACTATTTTCCCAAGCTCTTTGGGTTAGTTTCTTCCTTCCTCGTCCATTTATTGATTTGTAACACAGGTTCATTTGTTACTGTATCTTTCTATTTTGTGTTCCTCCTATATTTTGGTTGGTTTTAATTATTTGCCATGGTCTTAAAAGTCATAAGCTATGCAAAATATATACTGAGAGAAGGGTTGCTCCTCTCCCTCCATCTCTGCTACTCAGTTCCTACCCACACACTACCCATTACTTCTACTTATTTCCTGTCCATTCTCTGTAGGAAACCATTCTCCTTAGATTCTGGTTTATTCTTCCTGTCCTTATCCTATCCTTTTGCACAAATGAGCAGATACATGTATACATTTTCAAAATACCCTTCTTACCTATACGAAGGGTAGCATACTGTAGATATTCTTTGGCACTTTACTATATTTCACTGAACAAAATGTCCTGGGAAAATCTCTCCTGGACATTGGTCTAAGCAAAGAATTCATGACTAAGACCTCAAAAGCACAAGCAACAAAAACAAAAATATTCTGAATCAAGGACCAGAGAAAAAGACAAACAAAACAAAACAAAAGTAGACAAATGGGACTTAATTAAATTAAAAAGCTTCTACACAGCAAAAGAAATAATCAACAGAGTAAACAGACAACCTGCAGAATGGGAGAAAATATTTGCAAACTATGCATCCCACAGGGGACTAATATCTAAATTTACAAGTACTCAAACAACTCAAAAAAGAAAAAAAAAACCCACAAATAATTTCATTAAAAAGTGAAAAAAGACATGAACAGTTATTTTTCAAAAGAAGACATATGAATGGCTAAAAAGCATATGAAAAACTGCTCAACATCACTAATCATCAGAGAAATGCAAATTAAAAATACAATGAGATATCATCTTATACCAGTCAGAATGGTTATCATTTAAAAGTCAAAAAACAACAAATGTTGGCAAGGGTGCAGAGAAAAGGAAATACTTATACACTGTTGGTGGGAATGTAAATCAGTACAACTGCTGTGGAAAATAATGGAGATTTCTCAAAGAACTAAAAATAGAACTACCATTCAGTCTGGCAATCCCACTACTGGGTGTCTACCCAGAGGAAAATAAATCATTACATCAAAAAAGATATCTGCACTCATATGTTTATCTCAGCACTATTCACAATAGCAGAGATATGGACTCAACCTAAGTGTCCATCAACAGATAACTGGATACAGAAAATGTGCTATAACACACACACACACACACACACACACACACACAGACACAATGGAATATTATTCAGCGGTTAAAAATAATGAAATTACGTCTTTTGCAGGAACATGGATGGAACTGGCCATTATGCTTAAGGCCATTATCTTAAGCATAACTATTCAGACACAGGAAGTGCATATTCCCACTTACAAGTGATAGCTAAATAATGTGTACAAATGGACATAGAATGTGGAATGACAGACAGTAGAGACTCAGAAGGAGGCTGGAGCAGAAGGGGATGAGTGATGAAAAATTACTTAATGGATACAATGTACATTATTCCAGTGATAGATACACAGGAAGTCCAAACTTCACCACTATACAATATATCCAAGTAACAAAAATGCACTTGTACCACTTAAATTTATACAAAAAACAACTTAAAAAACTAACAACAACAACAACAAACCCAGTGTGTCTTGGAAACCTCTCCATATTGGTATGTAAAGATCTTTCTCACTCCTTATTGCAACTTCAGAGCCCTCCATCGTATGGATGTGCTGTATTTAAGCACTCTCCTATGTATGGGCATTTAGGTTGTTTCTAATATTTTGGAATTATAAATAATACTACAGTGAATAAAATTGTGAATATGTATTTTTGTCTTGTTTGTTGGAGGCATATATTTAGAGTAGATTTGTAGAAGTAGCATTGCTGGGCCAAATGATGGGGGAATATGTAGTTTTGTTAGACATTGCTAAATTCCCCTCTGGAATCTTTGTACCAGTTTGTGTTCCTATCATCAATATATGGGAGTGTCTGTTTCTACTGTCTTAAAAAACAAATACGTTGCCTTACTTTTTCGTTGGCCATATAGTAGGTGAGAAATGGTATCTTGGTGTTTTTCTAATTTGCATTTCTCTAGTTATAAGTTCAAACAATTTTTACATGCGTAAAGATCGATTTTTAGATTTTTTTAAAAAGGTGAATTGCCTGTTCTTGTCCTTTCATTTTTTCTATCAGAGTATAAAGAGTTTTTTAATTTGTATAAAGAGTTCTTTTCACATTAAGGATATTAATGCTTTATCTCTAATATAGGTTGTGAATATTTTCTCCTAGTTTGTCAATTGTCTTACGACTTCGCTTATGGTGCTTTTTTTGTCATGGAAAAATGATTTTTTTGTTTTTGTATTAGTCAAATTTATCCAGCTTATTGCCTCTGGATTTGGAGTCATAATTAGAAAGCCTTTGTCTATAACAAGGTTAAAGAGGAATTCACCTATGTTTTCTTTTAGTAGTTGTATGATTTCATTTTGTACTTTTATATTACTATTCCATTTGGAGTTCACTCTTGTCTATAGTATAAGATATGGATCGAATTTTATCTTTTTCCAGAGATGCCTAGGCTACCCCACTGTCCTAGAGCCATTTATTGAAAGTTTATCTTTGCTCCAGTAATTTGAAATGCCAACTTTATCATATACTAAATTTCCACATGTACTTCCTTTCCCATTTCCATATGTCTATTTCTGGGCTTTCTAGTCTATTCCTCTGGTCTATTTGTCTATGCACAAGTACCACCCTGCTAAAATTAATTTTTAAAATTACGGTTTAAAAATTATCAAAATTGTAGTTTAGAATACGTATAGTTTTTTAAAAATGAAAAATATATTGTCCCTAAGTCTAACATTCACACAATTGCATTTCATTTTTAAAAATTATCTTCCAGTTTTTCTCCATACATACATCTGTACATACAGATGTATACATGTATGTGTGCATATATGTAGTGTTTTTGCCATTGAAAAATAGCTTTTTATTTTTATGAAGTCAAATTTGTGTCTCTATATATACATATATACATATGTGTGTATGTATATATGTATATACAGAGTTGTAATCGTGGAAAGTTTTTTTCATTATTTTTATCTTATATTGTTTTTCTTATATTTTTCATACTTGCATAGTCTTTGTCATCATTTTTGATAGCAATATATACTGTTTTATTGAGCTGATGTCATAAGTTACTTAATACAATTGTATTTAGAAAATTTCCATTGTTTGAGTCATCATCTTTAGGTATATAGCTTTTTTCCACATCTTAATTATTTTATCAGGATAAATCAGGCAGACATTTACTGTCAAAGGATATAACACATTTGATGCCTCTGAATACCTAATTCTACAGAGTTTTGAAAAAATATATTAATTTAATATGTTATCAGTAAGGTAGTTTTGCCTCAAATTTCTTTGCATTGGACAAATGATTTTTGAATAACCTGAAGAATATGTAAAACTTTAGGTTTTCTTAAAGCTCTCTGAATTTGGCAGTATTTAGGCATTTGTTTCTTACTCACTTATCTTAGTATTTCCATTAGTAGCAGTCCATACGGCTGATCTTCCTCTCTTCACTTCCAAAACATTGCACTCTCTTGATTTACCCCTTGCCATTGCACTCTCCTACCTCCCTGTCCACTTTTCTCCTGAGTCCTCTGGAAATTATTTCTCCTCCATTACCCAACCCCAAAGCTTGGTCCTGAACCAGTTTCTTTGCTTTCTACTCTCTTCCTTGCTGAGCACTTTCATTTTCATGGCTTTAAATATGATCAGTATTTTGATTACTCTCACATTTGTGTCTCTAACCCTGACTTCATGGAGCCCCAGCCTGCCTGCATGAATGGCACCTCTGTTTGGAGGTCTCACAGACATCTCAGATGTATTGTCCAAGACTGAACTGTGGATCCACAGCCAGTGCAAATGTTCTTTGTCGCAGTAGACAGCATCACTGTCCACCTCACTGCTCCAGGTCTCCTTCGCTTACTAGCCACCAACTTCTTTCAACAAGTTCCAGCTTCTACTGCCAACATGTATCTAGGCTTCACCCACTTTTCTTTTTTTCCTCAGTCATCCTCTAGGAAAAGCTACCACCATCTCTGACTTAGATAACTCACTAGCCTCATTTTTGGTCTCCTTGCTTCCAGTCTTGCTTTCTGCAGTCTCTTCTCCATGTGGCAGCTGGAGTGATGTTTCTAAATATCTGCAGTGGAGTCTAATTATGCCGAGGCTGAAACCCAGCCTTCTTTCCTTGGTGTAGGAGGCCCTGCATTGTGCCCACCAGCCTGTCCTTCTCTCCTCTTCTCTAATGCACTCCAGCTACTCCAGCCTCCTTTCTGCTCCCAAGGCATGCCCAGTTTTCTCTTTTCAGAGGTTTTGGACATCTCTGTCTTATCTCATGACTAGCTAATTTTTTTCAGAGCACTTTTCATAATTTGTGATTATGTATTTTTTTGGTTTGGTTTCTTATTTTTTTGTGTATCACTAACCCTCTCTATTATTTTGTGGGCTTCATGAAGTCAGGGGTCTTGACTATTTTATTTACCAACAAATACTCAACACTTAGTCCAGTGCCCATCATACAGTAGATAATGAATAGATGTCATTGAATGAATGAGCCCTCTCTGTGACAGTAAATAAACTATGAGGTACATAGAGGATTTACTGTAGACAGCTTCTGATTTCAGAATGTGGGGTGCCTCTTAGGGCCTATCTCTTCCTTTGGAAGGGGAGTATCACGTATGGAAGGCTTTCTTCTCTGCATTGGGGTTCTTCAGATGTCCTTAACCACTGCAGTAAAGGCTGGTGGCTGGTGTGGATGACTTGATTCTAGGAGGTTCCTTAAGGTGCAAGTGCTTTGCTAAGGAGCTACAGAAACAAGCGTTATCTGGTACTATTTATGGGGCTGGTTATTTGAAAAAGAAAAAAAAAAAAAGCAAAGATCAATATCATTTTTCATCCTGGAACTTTGTCCTTAAAGTGTGTTTCTGGAAATCAAAGTGTCTTCCACTAGTATATCTATCAGAGAGGTATAGCTGTTATTTACTAATGGGAGAAATGGA
The DNA here is from genome assembly GCF_000951045.1 of Mandrillus leucophaeus. Taxonomy (NCBI): domain Eukaryota; kingdom Metazoa; phylum Chordata; class Mammalia; order Primates; family Cercopithecidae; genus Mandrillus; species Mandrillus leucophaeus. The sequence goes on along the minus strand of NW_012106030.1, from coordinate 6,439,462 downwards.
CATGAACTGCTGAGGCTGCATTAATTTGAGTGGGAAACATGCTCAGATTATTATTATTATTATTATTATTTGTGATGGAGTCTCGCTCAGTTGCCCAGGCTGGAGTGCAGTGGCGCCATCTCAGCTCACTGCAAGCTCCACCTCCCAGGTCCATGCCATCCTCCTGCCTCAGCCTCCCGAGTAGCTGGGACTACAGGCACCTGCCACCACACCCAACTAATTTTTTGTATTTTTAGTGGAGATGGAGTTTCACTGTGATAGCCAGGATGGTCTCGATCTCCTGACCTCGTGATCCACTGCCTCAGCCTCCCAAAGTGCTGGGATTACAGGCATAAGCCACCGTGCCCGGCCTCAGATTCTTAAATTTAGCTTTTAGTCCTATTCCAAGAAAAACATATTTCTTTGGAAAGATCTCAAGCACTTAGCACTAGTATATTAGTATATAGTTTTGGTTAAGGACAGGACACATTTCTCTACCTTGAAACCACTGAGAACAATGCGAGTTAGCAGCATCATTGGTCTGTTGCTGAACAGTTGTGACCATGTTAGGAAGGGTTTCTGATCTTCAGGACTTTTTTCCAACGCTGACACTTATTCAAATTTAATTACTATCACATTTGCCTTGTGAAATGTGGCATCTAGTAAGTAACTGAAACTGAAGTTTATAGATGCTTATATTAAAAACCTAGCTGACCTAGTAAATGTTCATTTTTAAACAGTTATGAGAAGAATCCTATATTGGATTCCACTGATGTTCATAATGATGATTTGTTCCATTCTAGAGGTTCCTATTGCATTAGCAATTGTTTGATATTTAGGATTAGCAAAGTCATATTTTTAATTTTAATTTTAGTGTTTTTTTTGTTTTGATTTTTGTTTTTGTTGAGACAAGTTCTTGCTCCGTTGCCCAGACTGGAATGTATAGAGTAGCATGATCATAGCTCGTTTCAACCTTGAACGCCTAGGCTCAGGCAGTCCTCCCACCTCAGCCTCCTGAGTAACTGGGATTACAGGCATGAGCCACCGCACCTAGCTAATTTTAAACCTTTTTGTAGAAACAAGGTCTCACTATGTTGCCCAGACTGGTCTTGAACTCTGGGCTTCAAGTGATTCTCCTGCCTTGGTCTCCCAAAGTGCTGGGATTACAGGTATAAGGCACCACCCTGGCTCATATTTTTAATAGTCTAATTTTAAAAATTCTATTTTTGTTCAAAATAACTTGCATTTTAATAACACTTTAGTATTTTTGGAGAATGTGAGAACTTGGAGAGATTGCTGAAATGCAGCGCCCTCATCCTGTACTGAGTATGCAAGTCACCCAGGTTGGTGAAGTGACTGCCTCCGGAAACTCAGTGAGGAGCTGTGCTTCCAGGGCTAGGAACTGACTCCCAGTCCAGTGCTCCTGAATAAGCTGTGCCACCTTATTCTTCCCTTTACCGTTTTACTGTCTGTCATCCCTGTAAGCTCAGTGAGGGTGGGGACCCCGTCTGTCCTCCTCTGCTGAATCCTCTGAAGAGATCACAGAGCCAGCACATTGTGGGTGAAAAACTAATATTTGCTAAAAATGTTAGCTTCCCTTTTCTTGCCATCTGTTGGTGGGTTCCCAGCTTTCTTAGTATTTCTGAAGGACTGAATGTAGATCATGTACAGTTGGCACATTCTCCAGTGGGAATCCTGGGGCTAAATGACTTATTTCCTTGCAGGTGAAGCTGCACCCACTTACACGGGCTGCCTGCTGCATACTCAGCATTGCTCACTTTCATCTTGCATTGTTACGTACACACTGCCAGCTGCTCTGCATTCCTAGTGGAAAATTTACATTCTACTGCCTAGATATGTTTGATAACCAAAATCCCATTTGGGAAAATAAAACAAAACAAAAAATGGCAATGGTGAGATCTAAGTATGGTGTAGTAAGTTAAGAAAGAATACAGAAGAAAAGACAAACAATCCCCAAATACTTTTATTTATTTTTTCCCCTAGTGCTTGGTTAGTGGCAGTTCCTGTAACTTCTGAGAATTCTCTTGAGTTAATTGGTTATTTTTTAACTTTATGGGGGCCATATTATGCCCTTAAGCACAGCATTAGGGAAACCCATGAGCATTTACTTGTGAATACCTTAACAAGTATTTAAGTACTATTTATTTTCTTGTAGGATAAAGTGCCTGTTGCAAATAATTATTTTTAGAATAAGTTAGTACACTTGAGGCTTAACATTACATATTCAGAATGCTTAGGATCATCTGTGGAAATATTTCTGTGGTGATACATTCCACAGAAAACAATAAAGAGAAAATCAAACCAGAATTTCAACAGCTTAAACATTTGGGTATGAAAACTGATTTGAAGCATTGAAATTTGCTGAGAAGACTTAGCAATCTAAACATTTATTTAATATATATTTACATTGAAGAGTTTTCCAAAGAAGGTATTACTTATGATGGGTATCTTATCTTCTGGGTCACTTTTAGGTTAAAAAAGAAATATTTTACTTTGCTTTGTTTTCAATAGCATATCACCTGTTTGTTTGTTAATTTGGTTTGAATTGTTTTCCTGTCTCAGTGAATGGAGGCATTGATTTAGATCAAGTACAAAAGGCAAAATATGCAAAATGATGCTATGGTATCCATTATTGAGAGGAAAATAGCCATCTGAATAAGGAATGATAATCCACACTTGACAGATGAGCGCTAACCCTTCCTTTGGGAATCAGCTCCTGTACTGGGTACAGCAACACGGGGACCAACAGAGAGGACCCAGGTAGAGATGAGTGGTTTCATCAGCTCGTAGAAACTAATTGGACCCTTCTGGGAATGTTCCAGACAGCTTATTCATTATAATTGAAGACATCTTCTCTAACTAGGTTCTCACTGGTTAGTGTAATTGGAATTAAAAAAAAATTACTATTATATAACAATGCCAGTAAAGAGATTCTTTCCAAAATATTTCCGTGGCTGGCCTGATTTTGCTACCATCCCTGGAGTCTGGAATTTCTAGAAGTTACTGGGATTTAACAGATTTTAATTTTCATTGCACTGAGGTGTTATGCGCGTCCGTGTGAAGAGACCACCAAACAGGCTTTGTGTGAGCAATAAAGCTTTTTAATCACCTGGGTGCAGGGGGACTGAGTCTGGAAAAGGAGTCAGCAAAGGGAGATAGGGGTGGGGCAGTTTTATAGGATTTGGGTAGGTAGTGGAAAATTACAGTTAAAGGATTTTTTTTTTTTTTCTTTTGTGGGCAGGAGTGGGGGTCACAAGGTGCTTGGTGTGGAGCTCTTGAGACTCATTGTCCAGGAGAAGGAATGTCACAAGGTCGATTGATCAGTTAGGGTGGGGCAGGAACAAATCACAATGGTGGAATGTCATCAGTTAAGGCAGGAACTAGCTATTTTCACTTCTTTTGTGGTTCTTCAGTTGCTTCAGGCCATCTGAATGCATAGGTGCTGGTCGCAGGGGATCTGATGGCTTAGCTTGGGCTCAGAGGCCTGACATGAGGTTGTACATAAATTGTACTGTTAGCCTCATGTGATGAATATTTGATAGTAGCCAAGGGGAGAGAGACTTGGGTGAACTTGAGAACCTATGTGCTGCAAGGCACAGTAGGAAGAACTCTGGTTTGGAAGTCAGAAGTGGATGCATGTGGCTGCTTCTTTACCTACTGAGTGACCTTGAGATGGGGAGGCTCATGTTTTCCCATCTATACAATTAGAGTAATGGTAACCTCATAAGGTTATTTTGAGGAACAAATGTGAATATAAATGAAATTTATTTCTTTTATAAATTCTGATGTGTTTTACAACTGTAAATTTATTAGAAAATAACCACCTTAGAATGATACCATGAAAAGTCAAAGTAACATATGGAAAGTATTTGATGCAGTTCTGAGCATAATATATGCTCAAAAATTGGTGTCCTAATTGTTGTTTAATTAAAGTATATACTAAGCAAATTCTGTATTCAAAGCACCAAGAATAGATTTTTTGGTTATAGATAAGACTGTTTACTAAGAAAACAAATAAATATGCAGTCTACATAAATATTGATGCCAGTAGGAAATATGTTAAATTTATAAAAAGTATTGTACAAAAAGTTCAGACAAAATGATCTGCATTTTGGAAGAGAGAAATTATCCAGCCAAGTGAATGGTAAGTGTGGTAATAGGAGAAATAGGGTTACAGTGTGGTAGGATGGGGTCAGCTCAAATATGATCTCAAATAATCAAGTCTAAGACACGAGGATATCATCTGAAGCCAGTGGCAGCTCTTATAGGTGTTTGTATACAGACATCACATGTTTGGGTCTGTGCTTCAAGAAGACGAATTCACACGGAGTTGGATGAGAGAGGAAAGATGTTAGAGACAGGAATCCTGCTAGGTGCAGCTGCTAGAGGATTTGTGAGGATCTGGCCTTGGGCTGTGGGGGCAGGTAAGAAGGGGACAGATAAAATAATTTTGAGTGGGGAGAGTTCTGGGATTTCATCAGAGGTGGTGATGTGTCCTGTGGTAACATTTTCTTGCAACTGCTTTGAAAAAACAATGCAGGTGATTTATGAAAATTGAATAATGCAAAACAAATTTCTTATGTTTTAGTGACTCTGCTGAATTGATGACTATTTAGGTATAGACAAACTTTTACAAATCTTAGTTTTAATGAAAAACATTAGACATATCCAGCCAGGTATACAGATTTGGTGTCAGGAGGAAAATCTGGACTACAGATAGGGATTTGGTTGTCATTGGCAAAATGATGTTGGTCATAAACAACATGGCATGTGATAAATTTGACCAAGAGAGTGTTTGGGTTAAATGCTGGGAAGGCAGAGATGGAATTCTGGGGGAGAAATACCAACATGTAATGTGAGCCGAGGAGGAGGAGGAATTGTTGGTATAGGAAACTGAGAATGGTCACAGAAGGATGGGGTTCAGAGACAACATATTGCTGAATTGTGGTGGAGTATCCAGTTATGCATTCCCTGTTAGTATTTTCCTTTGATACCATAGAAGACTACATACTCAAAATACCCGGGAGCTGTACTATTTCAGAAGAACAATACTTATTTAATTTTCTGGAGCTTAATTTTTTGGAGTTTGATTTTCTTACATCCAAAAGAGGACAATACTAGAAAAAGATATTTTAGCATGTCAGATATTATATGGGATATAATGTTCTATAAGATATAGCCAAGTATACAAAGTATATTTGTTTAAAAAACACTTTAATATAAATCTACTATGAAAATTAATCAAGAAAATGGATATTATGTTTCTTTTGTAATTTTGCATTGACCAAAAACATCTGAATTTACTTGATTAATATTTATGTGGTATATCTTTTTCCATAGTTTTAATCTACCCATATCTTGTTTTTGTCTTTTTTTAAATAATTTTTTTTTTTTAATAGACAGAGTCTCACTATGTTGCCCAAGCTGGTCCTGAACTCCTGGGCTCAAGCAATCCTCCCATCTTAGCCTGCCAAAGTGCTGGGATTATGGGCATGGGCCACCATGCCTGGCCTACTCACGTCTTTGTATTTAAAGTGTGTCTCTTATAAATGGTATACAGTGAGATCTTGTTCCTTTATCCAGTCTGCCTGTCTCTATCCTTTAATTGGAGTTTTTAGTTCATTTGAATTTACTGAATTACTGGCATGATTAGAATCGAGTTTATCATGTTATTTGTTTATTCCATCTAATATTTGTTTTTCTTCCTTCTTTCTTGCCTTTTTTATTAATAGATTCATCAAACATTTAAACAGCTATTTCATTTTATCTCTCTATTGGCTTTTTAGCTATGCCTCTTTGGGATTTTGTTTTCAGTACTTACTCTAGGGCTCACAATATGCATCCTTAACTTATTTTAGTCTGCCTTCAAATAATATTATGCCAGTTCTGTACAACAGTATAATTTCATTTATCTTTAGTGATACCTTTGTGTTCCTATTAAATAGTTTACTTTTATGTATGTTACCAATCTCATGAATCATCATCATTATTTTTGTTTTAAAGTAGTCTTTAGGACTTTTCCTTTTTTTTTTTTTTTGAGATGGAGTATTGCACTGTCACCTGGGCTGGAGTGCAATGGCATGATCTCGGCTCACTGCAACTTCCACCTCCTGAATTCAAGTGATTCTCCCATCTCAGCCTCCCGAGTAGCTGGGATTACAGGTGCCTGCCACCATGCCCAGCTAATTTTTTATATTTTTAGGAGAGATGGGGTTTCACCATGTTGGTCAGGCTGGTCTTCAACTCCTGACCTTGTGATCTACCCACCTTGGCCTCCCCAAGTGCTGGGATTACAGGCGTGATTTAATTTTTTTAAGTTTTAAAAAGTACTCACATATTTACCTTCAACGTCCTTTTATTCTTCTGTGCAAATCTATGTTTCTATCTTGTATTATTTGCATTATCTGAAGAACTTCCTTTATGATTTTTTGGTAGCGTGGGTCTGGCAACAGTCAATTCTCCTGGCTTTTGTCTGTCTAAAAAAGGTCTTTGTTTCAACTTCCTTTTTTGGAAGGTATTTTCTCGGGGCACGTTCTGTTGTGTCTAATCTGCAAAAACACATTGAATGAATTCTTCATTACACATATTCTGTTTTTTAGTTCCAGAATTTTTACTTGTTTCTTTAGAGTTTCAATTTCTGGGCTAAAATTCCTCAGATTTTATCTTTTTTCCACCTTTTCTACTGAATTCGTTACCATATTTATGACATTTATATTAAAATCCTTATTTGCTAATTTCAATATCATGATCGTCTCTGGGTTTGACTTTATTTCTCTTGGTAATGGGTCATCATGTTTTCTGCTTTATTTACACGTTTTGTAGTTTTTGTTGTGTACTAGTCCTTTTGTATGACATTTTGTATAAAACTTATAGAAATTTAAAGTAGGTGAGAATTATCCCCAGGAAAAAACATGTCCCCTTCTTCTATTGGGCTGCTGGGGAAAGCAGCTGATCTTATAGTATAATCCATAGTTGAGCTGGGAACAGGCTGGGCTGCAGTTTTAGTTAGATTTAGTTTACTAATGGTTTCAAACTCTTTGAGGGTGAAATCAGGGCTTGCTTTCTGTGCAACAGGACTTGGGAGTTAATATTGGTGAGATTTAGAAATCTGTCTCTACAATTAGTCCAGCTATTAGCTATTTACACCACTGGAGATTCTCTCTGTTACCCAGCTTTTCACACCATGGGATTCCTTTCCCTGCTCTTTTGCCCTGCTCCTGGCTTCTGTTACACTTCTGTGCACTTGAAGAAGGCTCCATGGGGAATAATTCGTGGGTGGTGCGGACATGCTCTACATCTGGGTTGTCTTGGTCATGCTGACTAACACAGGCAGACTGTCTATGGAGGTTTATTCCTCTGCCTTTTGTGCCCCTGGGGATGAAAGCAGCTGAAGATTTCTTCTCACTTAGAAAGGGTTCATCCCTCTCTGGAATTTAGTTCATCTAGACTTCTTTGCATCCTAACAAAGTGACATTGGCACTTTCCAATGTCAGTTATGACACATCCCCTCAAAAATAGGGCCCTCTCAGTCTAGTAGATCTCATCAGACATCTTAGCCAGTCTTTCTCTCATTGAAAAAATAGTGATATTGAAAAGAAAAAGAATAATTCTTTAAAAAATCTTTTTTAGAACAATCTATAATTGGGATGTATCTGGTGTATTGACTCCTAGATAAATTATTTTCTAGTCTGGTGTCCTTTACTAGACTTTGGCCTTTCTCATTTATCAAAAAGTGGTGAAAACTGATTCATTATTTTGTAAAGGATTTTGTTCTCTTTGATGCTGTGTACTGTTTAAGTAGTAACAGCGTCCTCTAACATTACCATTTTGAGAACCTACTTTTCCTTAATTCCATACAATAAAGAAAGTAGAGTTTAAGCTTCTTTGTGTAGGTTGGCTTATATTTTGCAAATAAGAAATTTCACTACATATTTTTCTTTAAATGCCTAAGTCTATCTCATGGACAGTCACAAAAATCTGATAGGTATTTTTTAAAGTTATCAAAAATTGAGCTTTTAAATTGTATAATCAGTTCTTCCAAGAGGTTAGTGGTCATTAGGTTTTTGTGATGGTATCATTTAACAGCATCCTTTCCTCACCTCCTTAGACAAAGTTTGTTTTTTTTTGGACCAGGTTTTCAAGACGTGGTGAATGCTGAGATTTGAGGCAGATGGATTCTCAGAAGCATTCAGTTTACAGCCCCAGGGAGCGATATTGCCACTTTATTAATTAGTTCATGGAGCATCCCTTTGGGCTAGTTTAGCAGGATTATTCCTACTTTTATAGGTCTAGAAATTGAGGTGTGAACTGTTGAATTGGTTCATGTAAAAAGATTTAGGCAGTCAGTGTCAAAATTCAGAATTCCAGACCTTTAGTCAGTTACTCAGTTTATCACCCTTGATCTTATTATTCCAAATATGTATTTTTAAAAGAACAATTTTGATTTTATTGATTTTATTTTTCATAGCAAACAAATACATCCAGTTTTTAACTTGAATGTTGACCCAGCTGTGATATTGACCTACTGTTACGGAATTTGTGAACTTGACTTAAATTACTCACGTAAACTTACTGGGTTCACATGAAGCATTTTATTTTTGTATGGTCATCTGTGACATAAACACAATCTAAATCTAAATAAGATGTCAGAGACAGACTGATATGTTGGAAATAGCATGTGATTTGTATCCAAGTTCTGCACTAGACTCCTAGCTCATCCCATTCCAGCAGGGTAAGAATGGTTAAGTTACTTTTGCCACCTTTGACTTTGGAAATATATCTAAGAAATATTTTGCCTTTCTATCTGTCTATCTATCTGTCTATCTATCTATCTATCTATCTATCTATCTATCTATCTATCTATCCGTCTGTCTGTCTGTCTGTCTATCTATCTATCTATCTATCTATCTATCTATCTATCTATCTATCTATCTATCCATCCATCCATCCATCCATCCTCCACTCAGGGGTTAGAAATGGGGTTTCGTCAGCCTCTTCAGCCTGCTACAGAATGACTCCTCTCTCTAATTCACTTGGCTAACCTACTTCTCAATATCCAGATAAATTTGGTTTTTCAAGACAATGTTGAGCCCAGTGCAGAATCAAGGCAAGAGGTCAGTCATCAGTGTGTCCTGCTTTTGCTTGGTGTTGATTCCTTCACCAAATGACAAAGTCAAAGTACAAAGTGAAATTTTGAATTTTGCAATGATAACTTATCATTTGATTGGTTTCATAGTCACAGATTACACGCTGGTCAGCCTGCTCACTCCATCCCTGGGTACACGGGGGTCTGAGTGGGAATACCTCATGCTCCATCTCTAGGTGTCCATCTCCTCAAACTAGGAGTGTTGATACTTAATATTACCTTCATATTTCACGTAACATTTCTTTTCTTTACTTTCTTTTATTTTGAGATGGAGTTTTGCTCTTGTTACTCAGGCTGAAGTGCAGTGGCGCAATCTTGGCTCACTGCAACCACTGCCTTCTGGGTTCAAGCAATTCTCATCCCTCAGCTTCCAAGTAGCTGGAATTACAGGTGCGCACCACCACGCCCAGCTAATTTTTGTATTTTTAGTAGAGATGGGGTTTCACCGTGCTGGCCATGGCTGGTCTCGAACTCCTGACCTCAGGTGATCCACCCGCCTTGGCCTCTCAAAGTGCTGGGACTAAAGGTGTAAGCCACCGCGCCCAGCCTGAAGTAGCATTTATTTTTAAAGTGCAAGGGGAAGTGTATGGGCTAATAAGAAAATTGATTTAAAAATTCTAATTTATCATTATGTTCCTCATCATCTAAAGCCATCATGTCCCTAGAGTACCACCAATTGACCAACCCTTTATCCATGATTAGGGCTCTGGAAAAGTTCCTCTTATACCCAGTTGATTTGGTTTAATTTTTTTGTGTGTGGTTTATTACTTAAAATGCCTGCTAAAAATGCATTTTATATAAAAACGTGTTGCTTTTAAAATTATGAATCACTTTATATAATTGTCTTACTTTTTGTTTCTTTTATAATTCAGGTATACTACTTTGAGTAGTTTTTCAGATTTTCAGTGTATCTGAAAACACTAATTTAGTTATTTTAATTATAGTAACACCAGGAAATACAACTTTAAGATTAATTTTCAATTCAGCTGGTTAATCATGAACATTTGGGGACTATTTTTGCCATGCTGAATGAGGAAAACATTATTATTTAAAACAGATGGTTTGATTGAATTCAAGTAATAATTTACATACTCAGAATCAAATTACAGAATTATTTCAACAATCATATTTTTATGAATTTCAATATATTGTTTATAACTATCTGTGCTCTAAAGCAAAGTAGCATGTTTTAGACAATGCAACAAGATTTTTAAAGTTATTTATTTATATAACGTATTAACTGTCACCTTTATTTCAATAATCCAACAAGATTTTAAACCATCAAGAATGGGTATGGTTAAAAAGTCACACATTGAAGAGATAACAACAGAGCATCCTCCATATGTGCTTACTGCGTTGCTAGGTAAGGCACTAAGGAGGAATGCTTGAGTCCAGGAGTTTGAGGTGAGCTCTGATCGCACCACTGCACTCTAGCCTGGGTGACAGAGCAACACCCTGTCTCTAAAAGGGGAAAAAAATGATATAACCCTCACTTGTAAGTACCAATTTAAAACAATCTCCATGATAAATTATTAAATTAAAAAAGCAAGGTGCTGAAGAATGGGTAAAACGGGACATCACTGCATTTAAAAATTTTATGTATATGCTATCTACATAAGATAATATGCGTGTATATGTATAGACTATCTTTGAAGGAATATTTCTAACTCTGCAGCTTGGTGATTAGGGCACAGGAGTGGGAAGGATACTTCTTTTTTACTCTACACCCCCTTTAACACTTGAATTTTATTCAGGGGCATGCATTACCTGCTAAACATTTTATTTTATTTTTTCTTTTGAGACAGAGTCTGACTTTGTTGCCCAGGCTGGAGTGCAACGGTGCCATCTCAGATCACTGCAACCTCTGCCTCCTGGTTTCAAGCAATTCTCGTGCTTCAGCCTCCCGAGTAGCTGGGACTACAGGCTCACACCACCACACTCAGCTAATTTTTGTATTTTCAGTAGAGATGGGGTTTCACCATGTTGGCCAGGCTTTCTCAAACTCCTGACCTCAGGTGATCCATCCACTTCAGCCTTCCAAAGTGTTGGGATTACAGGCATGAGCCACCACACGCAGCCCTGTTAAACATTTTTTTAAAAAGTCAGCATCACTTAGTGTGATGCTAGGTGTTAGTGTAGGACTAAGAACCTGTGTGCTTAAAATGAAAAATGTTACTGTGATTAAATTTTAAAAATTGTACTCTAGAGTATTACATTTTAACAATTATTGTGCAACTCATAGGCATTGCCAAGCACTGTTTTAGGCACTGGAGAGTCACAGAAAAATTATTCATTCTTGTTTCTCTCTGAGATGGCATAATTCTACCAAAAAATGGAGTCCCATAAATGATCTAGGGCTACTATTTGATTTTTAAGATAACTAGCAAAGTGCATAGCAAATAGTTAGGGGTTCGTAGATACAGGTTCACTAAAACTCTACCACTTATTACGTGTGATTTTTAGGCCAATTAATTAATCAAGCTCCAGTTTCTTTAGTAAATTGGGACTATAGCAATACTACTTCAGGACATCGTTTTGATGATTAAAAGATATATAATGCATATAAATTACTTAGTACAGTGCTTGCCATGAAATATAGCGCAACTGTTACCTATTTTTTATAAATTAGTGTTATTTGTAAGTTTTCCTTTCAAATCATGGGGTAAAATCACCTAAAACTCAAAGTGCAAGAATCAATACTACAGTAGCTGTAGCAGTTTGAGACAGAAAGTGCAAGAAGAATGAGCGGGGAATGATTGGTGATACCTGAGCTGGGCCTTGAAGAGCAGATGGAATTCCAGCAGGTGGAGAAATGAGGAGGGCGTTTTAGCCAGAGGGGCAAAGGGAAGGCGTGGATGCAGGGAATGTTTTGGGAATGGAGGGGAGCAGGCTGGTTCGACTACAGTGCGTGACGAGGAGTCTGCGTGGAAGGAGTGTTGGCGGGAGATGAGGGCATCAAGTAAGCGGCTCTTGGTCCTGGGAGTTCTTGCAGGCCATGCTTGAAAGTTGGGATTTATCTTCCAGTGTTAAAGGTGGACACCAGATGGCAGAAGCCTGAAGAGAGGATAGGGTGGGAGGAAGTTGGAATAGGAATAATGAAGAGAGAGATGGCAGCTGTACTTGAGAGGGGCCATAAGGTCAAGGGGGAAATTAAAGACACCAGGTGGAGATGGAGGGTCTTAAATGAATGGAACAAGCAGAGACAGCCAGGGACAAAATCAAGATGTGGAGTTAGCTTCATAAAGGCATACGGTTCCTTCTTCTGAGACAGGCAGAAAAGGAGAAAAATGGTGAGGATATAGATAAGGTGAGTTGTGGTGGGAAGGAAGGTTGAGGGGCTTCGTTCCTACTGGCTTCTATTTCTTGACATTTGGAATGAAATGACCTGCTGAGAGTGTGTGTGCCTGGAGTGGGATTTTAGGGGTTAGGTTAGGGGTGAGGTGAGATGAGAGGTGAGGATTTGGACTGTCCACTGTGGGAAATGAAAAAAAGAACCGTGGGAGGAGTGGAGGGCTGGCTGAGCAAGCTGTACCGAGGTCCAGCTGATGGCTTGATGCCGAAAGCTGTTCTCAGGTGAGGGCTGCTCGTGCGGCCCCGTGGTTCTAACAGCAGCTGGGACCCAGGAAGCAAAAAGAGAAGCGAAGGTGATCAGATCCACCCAGCTGCAAGGGCTGCGGGAATCGAGGATGCTGGCGTGAGTGTACCTGATTCAGTGGGTTATAGGGGAGAAAGTGAAACCTGGGAAAAATTGCCTGTGTCAGTCTTAAGAGAAAAGGGTGAGGTCAGACACTTGGTGGGGGCCAAGGATCAGAAAGCAGGTGCATGGGAATGGGAAAGGAAAGATGATGAAACACAGTATGTTGGGCTGCAGGCACAGCACTTCAGAGCTCAAGATTTTATAGGATTATTTTATTGTTGTTTTTCAGAATGCATTGTTTAAAAATCGTCCTAATGTTTTTGTAATACTCCATGATTTCTTTTTTCTTTTTTTTTTTTGTTTGCACAGATCATGAGCAGTGTGTCTAGGGCTTAAGGGAAATTTTTCTTTCTTGAGAGCTTTGTTAAGGGCTTATAATATTGCTAAAGGGTGAGCTCAGAGTTTATATAAATGCCGAGAAAAGCAAGGTTTTAACAAAGGCACAGCAAGTCTCAGGCAGTTCCCTAGAAACCTGTAGATTTTCCTCATAGAAAAAAAAAAAAGCTAATACAAGCTTAGTGATTTATGTTTTTTTTCTTCGCTTTTAAAGGTAAAACCAGTAATCCATAGCAGGATCAATGTGTCAGCTCGCTTTAGAAAACCACTTCAGGAGCCCTGCACTATCTTGTAAGTTGAAACCCTTTATACTTCAAGTTAAAATTGGCTTGGTGGTTTCCTTTTGGTTTGGAATTTGTGTTGTGGTTTTCGAGGCATAGCTGTTTCAGAAGGTTTGCCTCCTGTTTTCCAGCTTGATTGCAAATGGAGACCTCATAAACCCAGCTTCTCGCCTCCTTATCCCCAGAAAAGCCTTGAATCAGTGGGATCATGTACTACAAATGGTCACGGAAAAAATCACTCTGAGGAGCGGGGCTGTTCACAGGTATGTCAAAACCGTCTTGTAAGTGGAGTAGTTTTCGAATTGTCCAAGATATTCTCAGGAGACTCCGGAGTCACTGGTCTGTAGATTTGAATTTTGGCTCCCCAGTTAGGTGCCGTATGCCTCAGTTTCTTTATCTGTAGAATGGAGACATACCTCATAGAGTTGTTTAAAATGAGGTAATCCACGTCATACAGAGCTAAAAACAGTCATTGACACATAGTAGCACATCCACAAATATTAACGATTTTTATTCTTTGATTTACAGTGACTAGGCAGGCATAACTTTAGTTGAGAAGGATTTTTTGAAAGAGCCAGCCTCTTAACTCTTAATTGTCCTTTTTTTAAAAGGAGGCATTTATGATTATTTGATAGTTTAGACTATTTGCCTAGGGTAAAAATCAGATATCAGGAAGTATTAGTGCATTTAAAGAGGAGGCATAGAATAATTTAGTGGGATTGTCTAAATGTAAGAAATTGAAAGCATTTTTATCAGGTTCTGAAATTTAAGTGAAGATTGAAATCATAGATTTAAATTATGAAGCCTATGAAATTATCCCTCGATGGAGGCTGACATTTATTTTCCCTCAGGTGGGAGGGTTACAAATAACATACATGTGCACAACATATTAAAAGTATGTATGGGTACACACTGCTTTAGTACAGTACACTCTTCCAAGTTTTTGTGTTTTCATACACATACGATAAAATAGTTCTCAAATGATTGCATATGATGTTCTTTCAGGTAAATGTGTATACAGATTAATGTTTGTATATTTACATGTATTAATATCTACAGTCTCATAGCAATTGAGATTTTAAATATAATTAGGTGTTTTAATTGAAAGGAATACTTTACATGTGGCAAAAAATTCAAATACGGCGTAAGTAAAGCGTATTTCTCCTACCTTAGGCACGCCCAATCCCTCTCCCTAGTACTTTTCAGCATCATCCCGGAAATACTCTATGCATATGCAAGCATATACATTTTTAATTTTATTTTCTTGAGACAGGGTCTCACTGTGTCACCTAGGCTAGAGTGCAGTGGTGTGATTTCAGTTCACTGCAGCCTCGTTTGCCCAGATCCAAGTGATCCTTTCACCTCAACCACCATACCTAGCTTTTTTTTTCTTTTTTGTAGAGATTAGATTTTGTCATGTTGCCCAGGTTGGTCTTGAACTCCTGGGGTCAAGCAATCCACCCGCCTTGGCCTTCCAAAGTGCTGGGATTACAGGTATGAGCCACTGTACCTGGACCACTTTTTAAAAACGTAAATGGAAATACATACATATACGTATATATAAATAAATACATGTATACACACACCCCCTTGATTTTTTTCCTATAATAAATCTTAGAGATTATTCTTATCAGCACAGATACCTCTATTTTATTATTTTTAATGACTACAAAGTATTTTATTTATTTTTATTTTTATTTTTTGAGATGGAGTTTCATTCTTATTGCTCAGGCTGGAGTGCAATGGTGGGATCTCGGCTCACTGC
Source organism: Mandrillus leucophaeus (assembly GCF_000951045.1). Lineage (NCBI taxonomy): Eukaryota > Metazoa > Chordata > Mammalia > Primates > Cercopithecidae > Mandrillus > Mandrillus leucophaeus. The sequence continues at coordinate 6,424,238 of NW_012106030.1, read as the reverse complement.
AACCTCCACCTCCTGGTTTCAAGTGATTCTCCTGCCTCAGTCTCTCAAATAGCTGGGATTAGAGGCACCTGCCACCATGCCCATCTAATTAAAAAAAATTTTTTTTGTTTTTTTTTTTGTAGAGAGTGGGTTTCACCATGTTGGCCAGGCTGGTTTCGAACTCCTTACCTCAAGCGATCCACCCGCCTTGGCCTCCTAAAGTGCTAGGATTACAGGTGTGAGCCACTGCGCCTGGCCCAAAGTATTCTATTTTAACACAAAGTATTCCAAATCCAAAATTTTTAAGTAAGCATCTCATTCTATAAAATAGAATGAATGTTCCCAACCTAATTAATTAGATCAGTTACCTCTTTTTTATAATTTCATTTTTTATTCTGGATTCAGGGAATACATGTGCAAGTTTGTTACATGGGTATTTTGCATGATGCTGAGATTTCGGGTACAGATCTCGTCATCCAGGAAGTGAGCATAGTACCCAATAAATAGTTTTTCACTCTATTTCCCTTCCCTCTCTAGTAGTCAACAGTGTCTACTGTTCCTATCTTTATGTCTATCTGTACCCAATATTTAAGCTCCCACTTACTAGTGAGAATATGTAGTATTTGGTTTTCTGTTCCCGCATTAATTCGCTTAGGATTATGGTCTCCAGCTGCATCCATGTTGCTGCAAAGGACAGGATTTCAGGTTTTTTTATGGCTGCGTAGTATTCCATGGTGTATATACACCATGTTTTCTTTATTCAGCCCACCACCGATGGTCACCTAGATTGCCTTCCACATCTTTGCTATTGTGAATAGCATGGCAGTGAACATAGCAGTGCATGCTTCTTTTTGGTAGAACGATTTATTTTCCTTTGGGTTTGATGGATATTTAGGTCATTTCTAATCTTTTGCTATTATATGTATATGTCTTTTTGTATAAGCAAAATTTATCAGGATATAAAAGTCTAGAAGTTGAATTGTTGTATTAAGTTTCAAATACCTTTAACATTTTAATGGATTTACTGCCAATTCCCTTCCAAAAAGTTTATCCTAATTTATATTTTCACTGGAAGTCTATGAGCAGGCCTGTTTGTCATACTGTTATCTGTCTAGTGAAACTAACATTTAGTCTTTTCACTCATGTTGAGTGAAAATAGTATTTCATTGTTTTTGGGTTTTTATTTAATATACAACATCATCTATTGACTATTTCTTATGTGTCAGGCATTATTCTCAGTGCTTTACATTTTTGACTTAATTAACTCAGTGACCCTATGAGGTAGGTAGTGTTTCTATTCTCTTTTACTAGACATGAAATGTGAGACATAGAGCAGGAAAATTATTTGCCCAGGGTTATGGAGATACTGAGTAGCAGGGCTGGGATTCAAGCCTAGTAGGCATTCTGGCTCCAGAGCCTGTGTTCTTAATGACCAAGGTACTCTGTAAGTAAATGCCACATATTTATATCCATTGTATGTGAAATGTCTGTCATGGCCTTTGCACATTTATCTTACTGATTTATAGGCACTCTCCAGGGGTCCCCAATCCCTAGGCCATGGACTGGTACCCTTCCGTGGCCTGTTAGGAACCTGACTGCACAGCAGGAGGTGAGCGGCTGGCGAACATCACTGCCTGAGCTCCACCCTGTCAGATCAGCAGTAGCATTAGATTCTCATAGGAGCACGAAGCCTATTGTGGACTGTGCATGCGAGGGATCTAGGTTGTGTGTTCCTTATGAGAATCTAATTCCTGATGATTTGAGGTGGAACAATGTCATCTCATAACCATCCTGTCCCCCACTCCACCTGTGGATAAATTATCTTCCACAAAACCAGATCCTGGTGCCAAAAAGGTTGGCGACCACTGCTCTAGACATATTGCGGAAATTGACCTTTTCTGATGTGAGTTTTAAGTACGCTTCCAGTTTGCAGTTTCTTTACATTTCTTTTTTTAATACAAGTATCTTAAATTTTAATGCAGCCTAATTTTCAATCTTTATAATCACTACATTTTATGACTTACTTAGATCTTCCTTACTCCAAGATTATAAGAATATTCTCCTATGTTTTCTCCTTGTATTTTAAAATTTTGTTTAAACCTTTGATTTTGTTGGATTTTATTTTGGTGTCAGAAGTAAAGGCAGATGTTAATAATTATAATGTTTTTTTACATATATAGTTTTGACATTTGACATATACATAAATGCAAACCTACCCAATAAGTAATATAAAGGACACAAAGATATATACAGGTAATTTCATAGCCAGATATACCTATTCATACATATATTAATATGAAAAAATTTACACACATAAATAAAATATATTCAAATAGAAATGAAAATATAGTTATGTTGCTGAAACACTTGAATACTTGGAGAAACTTCTTTTTTTTTAAACTTGTATTTTAGGTTCCTGGGTACATGTGCAGGTTTGTTACACAGGTAAACTTGTGTCACTGTGGTTTATTGTACAGATTATTTTGTCACCCAGGTACTAAGCCTAGTACCCAATAGTTATTTTTACTGTTCCTCTCTCTCCTCACACCCTCTACCTTCAAGTGGGCCCCAGTGCCTGTTGTTCCTCTCTTTGTGTGCATGTGTCCTCATCATTTATATCCCCCTTTGTAAGTGAGGACATGTGGTATTAGATTTTCTGTTCCTGCGTGAGTTTGTAAAGGATGATGGCCTCTAGCTCTTTCCATGTTCCTGCAAAGAACATGATCTCACTCTTTTTTTATGGCTGCATAGTATTCCATGGTGTATATGTACGACTTTTTCTTTATTCAGTCTACCATTGATGGACATTTAGTTTGATTCCTTTTCTTTACTATTGTGAATAGTGCTGCAGTGAACATATGTGTGCATGGGTCTTTATGGTAGAATGATTTATATTCTTTTGAGTATATACCCAGTAGTGGGATTGCTGGTTCAAATGGTAGTTCTGTTTTTAGCTCTTTGAGGAATTGCCACATTGCTTTCCATAATGATTGGACTAATTTATACTCTACCAGTAGTGTATAAGCATTCCCCTGTCTCTGCAACTTTGCCAGCATCTGTTGTTTTTTGACTTTTTAATAATAACCATTTTGACTGGCATGAGATGGTGTATCATTGTGGTTTTGGTTTGCATTTCTCTAATGATAAGTGATATTGAGCTCTTTTTCATATGCTTGTTGGTTGCAAGTATGTCTTCTTTTGAAAAGGACACTGTTCATGTCCTTTGCCCACTTTTTAATGGGGTTTTTTTTTTTTTTCTTGTAAGTTCATTTTTAAGTTCCTTATAGATGCTGGATATTAGACCTTTGTCAGATGCATAGTTTGCAAAAAGTTCTCCCATTCTGTAGTTTATCTGTTTACTCCGTTGATGGTTTCTTTTGATGTGCAGAAGCTCTTAAGTTTCCCAATTGGTAAATTTTTGCTTTTGTTTTGATTGCTTTTGGTGTCTTTGTTATGAAATCTTTACCAGTTCCTTTACCCAGCATGGTATTGCCTAGGTTGTCTTCCAGAGCTTTTATAGTTTTGGGTTTTACATTTAAGTCTTTAATCCATCTTGAGTTGATTTTTGTATATGGTGTAAGGAAGGAGTTCAATTTCAATCATCTGTATCTGGCTAGCCAGGTATCCCAGCACCATTGATTGAATAGGGAGTCCTTTCCCTATTGCTTGTTTTTGTTTCGTCGAAGAACAGATGGAAGTAGGTGTACTATTTTATTTCTGGGGTCTCTATTTGGTTCCATTGGTCTACATGTCTGTTTTGGTCCCAGTACCATTGGTTACTGAATCCATGTAGTATAGTTTGAAGTTGGATAACAGGATGGCTCCAGCTTTGTTCTTTTTGCTTAGGATTGTGTTGGCTATTTAGGTTCTTTTTTGGTTCCATTTAAATTTTAAAATAGTTTTTTCTAGTTCTGTGAAGAACGTTATTGGTAGTTTGATAGGAGTAATATTGAATCTGTAAATTGCTTTGGGCAGTGGCCATTTTCATGATACTGATTCTTCCTATCCATGAGCATGGACTGTTTTCCCATTTGTTAGTGTAATCTCTGATTTCTTTAGGCAGTGTTTTGTAGTTCTCATTGTAGAGATCTTTTACCTTCCTGGTTAGCTGCAGTCCTAAATATTTTATTTTTTTGTGCCAATTGTGAATGAGAATGTGCTTCTGATTTGGCGCTCAGCTTGGATGTTGTTGGAGTATAGGAATGCTACTGATTTTCGTACATTGATTGTGTATCCTGAAACTTTTCTGAAATTATTTCTCAGCTGAAGGAGCTTTTGGGCCAAGACTGTGAGGTTTTCTAGATACAGAATCATGTCATCTGCAAACAGGGATAGTTTGGACTTCCTCTCTTCCTATTTGGATGCCCTTTATTTTTTTGTCTTGTCTGACTGCCCTAGGAAGGGCTTCCAATACTATGTTGAATAGGAGCGGTGAGAGAGGGCATCCCTTTCTTCTGCTGGTTTTCAAGGGGAATGCTTCTAGTTTTTGCCCATTCAGTGTGATGTTGGTGTGGGTTTCTCATAGATGGCTCTTACTATTTTATGTTCCTTCGATACTTAGTTTATTGAGAGTTTTTAACTTGAAGGGATGTTGAATTTTATTGAAAGCCTTTTCTGCATCTATTGAGATAATCATATGGTTTTTGTCTTAAGTTCTGTTTATGTGATGAATCACATTTATTGATTTGCATATGTCGAACCAACCTTGATCCCAGGGATAAAGCCTATTTGATCATGGTGGATTAGCTTTTTGATGTACTGCTGGATTCAGTTTGCAAGTATTTTGTTGAGGACTTTTGTATTGATGTTCATCAAGGACAACAAACTTGACCTGAAGCTTTCTTTTTTGTTGTGTCTCTGCCAGGTTTGGGTATCACGATGATGCTGGCCTCATAGAACAAGTTGGGGAGGAGTTCCTCCTCCTCAATTTTTTGGAATAGTTTCACTAGAAATGGTACCACTTTTTGTATATCTGGTAGAATTCGGCTGTGAATCTGTCTGGTTCTAGGCTTTTTTTGATTGGTAGGCTATTCATTATGGATTCAATTTTAGAGTTCGTTATTGGTTTATTCAGGGAATAAATTTCTTCCTGGTTCAGTCTTGGGAAGGTGTATGTGTCCAGGAATTTATCCATCCCTTTCAGGTTTTCCAGTGTGTGCATAGAGGTGTTCACAAAAGTTTCTGATGGTTATTTTTATTTCTGTAGGGGTCAGTGGTAACATCCCATTTGTCGTTCCTAATTATGTTCATTTGGATCTTCTCTCTTTTCTCCTTTATTAATTCAGGCAGTGGCCTACATATCTTATTTATTTATTTTTTTTTGAAACACCAACTCCTGGATCCATTGATCTTTTGAATAGTTTTTCATGCCTTGATCGCCTTCAATTCATCTCTGATTTTGGTTATTTCTTGTCTTCCTCTAGCTCTGGAGTTGGTTTGTTCTTGCTTTTTTAGTTCTTTTAGTTGTTGTTTTTGGTTGTTAGTTGTTTTAGTTCTTTTAGTTGTTAGTTCTTTATTAGGTTGTTCATCTGAGATCTAACTTTTTTTTTGGAGACAGAGTCTCACTCTGTTGCCCAGGCTAAAGTGCAGTGGCATGATCTCTGTTCACTGCAGCCTCAATCTCCTGGGCTCAAGTGATCCTCCTACCTTAGCCAAGCAGCTGGAACTACAGGAGTATGCCATCATACCCAGCTAATTTTTTTTGTATTTCTTCTAGAGACGGGGTTTCACTATGTTGTCCAGGCTGGTCTGAAACTCCTGAGCTCAGGCAGTCTGCCCGGCTCAGCCTCCCAAATGCTGGAATTACAGGCATGAGCCACCATGCCCAGCCAACTTTTTGATGTGGTCATTTAGTGCTATAAATTTTCCTCTTAACACAGCCTTTGCTGTGTCTTGGAGGTTCTGGTATTTTGTATTTTTGTTCTTAGTTTCAAAGAACTTCTTGATTTCTGCCTTAATTTTATTACCCCAAAGTCATTCAGGAACAAGTTGTTTAATTTCTGTGTAATTGCATGGTTTTGAGCAATTTTTAAAGTCTTGATTTCTATTTTTATTGTGCTGTGATCTGAGGGTGTGTTTGGCATGATTTTGATTTTTTTGCATTTTTTGAGGATTGTTTTATGTTTGGTTTTGTGGTTAATTTTAGGGTATGTGCCATGTTGCAATAAGAAAAATGTATATTCTGTTTTGGGATGGGAGTTCTGTAGAGGTTTATCACATCCATTTGGTCCAAAGTTGAGTTCAGGTCCTGAATATCTTTGCTAATTTTCTGCCTTTATGATCTAATACTGTCAGTGGAGTGTTGAAGTTTCCCATTATTATTATGTGGGAGTCTAAGTCTCTGTGTGGATTTCTAAGAACTTGCTTTATGAATCTGGATGCTCCTGTGTTGGGTGCATATATATTTAGGATAGGTGAAATGTAATTCTTAATTTTTTTTTTTTTTTTTTTTGAGACAGAGTCTCGCTCTGTCTCCCGAGCTGGAGTGCAGTGGCCTGATCTCAGCTCACTGCAAGCTCCGCCTCCCGGGTTCACGCCATTCTCCTGCCTCAGCCTCCCGAGTAGCTGGATCTATAGGCACGTGCCACCATACCCAGGAAATTTTTTTAATTTTTTTTAGTAGAGACAGGGTCTCATTATGCTGCCCAGGCTGGTCTTGAACTCCTGGGCTCAAGTGGTCTTCTTGTCTCAGCCTTCCAAGTAGCTGGATCTATAGGCATGGGCCACCATGTCCAGCCTAAGTTAAGGCAGAAAACATGGAATTCTGGGTTAAGTGTTGATATTTAGA
>NW_012106030.1:6414283-6417422 GCF_000951045.1 Mandrillus leucophaeus | reverse complement strand
CCCGGCCTGTAATTCTTAATATAATGGCAGATATGAGAGATTTGGTTGCTGCTTTCTTGGGACATGACCATTTTCCTTTAACATTAATCTTATGATTGGCCCCTCCCTATGCTTCAGTATATTCATATATAAAAAGCATCCCATAAAAATTTATTGAACTTGCTTTTTATGTTTCTTCTGTTTGTAGCAAAAGAAGAAAGTAGATCAACAACAGTTATATAAAAGAAGGCTAAAATCATGAATTAGAATTTATTCAGTGCTGGGCCAGGTGTGGTGGCTTACACCTGTAATCCTAGCACCTTGGGAGGCCATGGCGGGAGGATAACTTGAGCCCAGGAGTTTGAGACCAGCCTGGGCAACATACCAAAATCTTGTCTCTATTAACAAAAAGAATTTATTCACTACATTCTACCTACCTGCAGAGGAAACAAGTCAAATCTTGGCTGTTTCTAGAGTCCGCAGCTATGCTGGCTTTTAATTTCTAGCTGTGAAATTACTACTGATTGAGATATAACTATTTTGAAGAAAAGTGGAAACAGAATGCTTGGGTCTAGGCCATTGGCTCTCAAGCAGGTATGATTTTGTCCCTTGGGCACATTTGACAGTGCCCGAAACCATTTTTGGTAGTCCCAACTGGGGATGGGGTGGTTTCTGCTACTATTTAGTGGGTGGAGGCCAAGGGTGCTGCTAATAAACATCTTACAACGTACAGGGCAACCTACTCACCTTTCCAACAGAGAATTATCTGGTCCAAAATGTCAATAATGCCAGTATTTTGAAACCCTGGTCAAGTGTTTTTTGGTGTAACATCTCACTATGCTGCCCAGGCTGGTCTTGAACTCCTGGGCTCAAGTGGTCTTCTTGTCTCAGCCTTCCAAGTAGCTGGATCTATAGGCATGGGCCACCATGTCCAGCCTAAGTTAAGGCAGAAAACATGGAATTCTGGGTTAAGTGTTGATATTTAGACTTGTTAGGAGTAGAGGTACAATGTTATAAAGAAGGAGACTTTACCATCTGTATACTAACTAAAAACACAAATACATTTCAGGAATGTTGGTGGCTATTTTCATTGTATTTCATGGTTCTGTATAATATGGCCATTTATGTAATCAGGAAACAAGCTGACAGGTCAATCTTTTGTTTATTTATTTTTTGCCCCTAAATGACATTTAATCTTATTATGTAATATAGGAAGACAGAAAGCTTTTTGATGATACTGAAATCCTTCTATTTATTAATAGCTCTTGCTTACAACCTTAAAAAATATGCAATGTCTTTCTGGTTTAGTTTTCTAATACTTATTTTCCTGTTCTTTAAAAAAAAAATTCTGTGGACATTTAAAATCATCTGGTAAAATTATGACTGTTCTTTTAATAAGTAACATGTTAATCGTAGTTCATAGCAGCAGTTTTACAGTAAAGGAAGGTTATTGTGAAACTGCTCGATTCTGGGAAGATATAATGTTCACTCTTTTTTTGCTTAATGGGGATGGCAAAAAAAGAAAGAAGCACGAATGCTATGCAGTTCTGCATCATTAACACTGGCAATGAGTTCTTTTACCTCCTGCCCGCTCACGCCATTGTTCCTGACCCGGTTCTCTGTGTGTTTGTATGTAATACTTTGGTTGAGGGCTGCTGTTACACAGAATATGGTCAGAAACTTGTCAGTCTGATGAATACGCTAAGAAAATACAATTTAAAAGTATTAACGAAATATAAATAGAAGGATCAATGTTCAATGGAAACATAGCTTTATTTAAAGCACTGTGATCTGTACAAGTAAATTTTTCTCCTCTAAAATTTTAATATGGCAGCAATAGGGATGCTTATGCCAGGTCATCAGGCTCACTGGGATGAAACCCTGTACAGCCAGATAGTCATTGTATCTGCATTATAACATTAGCATTTAGTGGAATCTATTGACTTTGAGGCATCTATAATGCAATAATGAGAATAGTAACAAATGAGCTAAATTAAGCACAGAATGTTTTTATTTACTATGTAATTTTATTTTTTTGACATCCAGAATACTTTGTAATCTTAAGCAGTTCTTTAAATGTTGGTTAAAATTCTAATTGTTGGTGTTCATATTTTTGACAGACTTTATACTTTAGAAGGAAAACTTATTGAGAGTGGAGCAGAATTGGAGAATGGGCAGTTTTATGTGGCTGTTGGAAGAGATAAGTTTAAGAAACTGCCTTACAGTGAGTTAATTTTTGACAAGTCAACGATGAGAAGGCCTTTTGGGTAAGTCTTAATCCTTACCATTCCTCATGCTTTAGTTATCACTTGAAATAGCACTGGGTCTTTTGCTGACCACCATTATATTTTATGTAATTGATAATCTTATTTATTCACTTAGAATGGAAAGCATATATGGTATACATTGATCTTTGTTTTTATTGCCATGATGGGAGACTGAGAGCTATTGCACAAAAATATAATTTCTGGGAAGTTATGAAAGACTACATTTTTTTTTAGCATGTGTGAAATTTATAGTAAATACAAAAATTTATTATTGTGAAGAAGATACAGGGCAATGAGCTTCTCTATAGCAAACATTATTAGAAGTTTTTGTGTCTTAATAGTTGCTAGACCAAATAACTTTTCAGTTGGTTTGGATAGAAATATCCAAGAGTGTTAAAAAACCCATAATATTTTATACTTGTTTTAATAACTGTAAACTATAAAAACAACATAATCCCACTTATGCAAATAGGGAGGATGGGTATACAGTTAATGCATGTAAGATTTTAAGGATTATACTTTTAATTGCAATATACTGTAAACAGTTTTTCTCCATGAAACATCATATATTTGTGAAAGATGCTTTATTTCAGCTGAGGAGATACATTGCGGAGTCACCCAAGAAGAGCTCTGGCCTTTGCTGCAAGACCTCTCGGCTTGCTCATGGTGCCCAGGGATCCATCTCTGTTGCTTCTCCCAGAGATTCTGTGGCCACCTTGCCATTGCAAACCAATTTTTTTTTGTGGTTGTCATCTGCAGAGATAGAGCAGAATATCACCAGTTTGTTTGCAATTAATTCACAATTTGTGTAACTTGATGGAGAGGCTGGCCAAGAGCTTCTAAATAAGTAATAGATGAAATGGAATTTCAGGGGTGGTGTTTGAACTATGCAA
>NW_012106030.1:6365279-6414233 GCF_000951045.1 Mandrillus leucophaeus | reverse complement strand
TGAAATTTATAGTAAATACAAAAATTTATTATTGTGAAGAAGATACAGGGCAATGAGCTTCTCTATAGCAAACATTATTAGAAGTTTTTGTGTCTTAATAGTTGCTAGACCAAATAACTTTTCAGTTGGTTTGGATAGAAATATCCAAGAGTGTTAAAAAACCCATAATATTTTATACTTGTTTTAATAACTGTAAACTATAAAAACAACATAATCCCACTTATGCAAATAGGGAGGATGGGTATACAGTTAATGCATGTAAGATTTTAAGGATTATACTTTTAATTGCAATATACTGTAAACAGTTTTTCTCCATGAAACATCATATATTTGTGAAAGATGCTTTATTTCAGCTGAGGAGATACATTGCGGAGTCACCCAAGAAGAGCTCTGGCCCTTGCTGCAAGACCTCTCGGCTTGCTCATGGTGCCCAGGGATCCATCTCTGTTGCTTCTCCCAGAGATTCTGTGGCCACCTTGCCATTGCAAACCAATTTTTTTTTGTGGTTGTCATCTGCAGAGATAGAGCAGAATATCACCAGTTTGTTTGCAATTAATTCACAATTTGTGTAACTTGATGGAGAGGCTGGCCAAGAGCTTCTAAATAAGTAATAGATGAAATGGAATTTCAGGGGTGGTGTTTGAACTATGCAAGAGCACATGATTTTCTAGCACTTTTGAATTATTTACCAACGGACTTATTGCTAACCGATCTTACCCATCCATGAAATCAAATCCTTTAGCCATCTTTGCTAGGCAACCCTGGGTTAACCTGCTGTGAACAACAGTGCGTACTTGATGGTAATAAGAAAACTGTAACTCACGTTGGCCTTTCTCATACAATTAATAAGAATTTTTTTATATATGTGTCCTATTTTTGGAGAGATTCAGTTGGGTTTCAAGATGGGTCTTTTCCTAATAATACAGTTATCAACAAAACAACTTACTCTTACAGCCTAAAAGAATTTTTAATTTTTTGGTGAGGACAACTTGTTTAAAAACTACCTGAATGCAAATGCCAGCGTTTTATCTCTGCTATTCTATCAGAGGTAGAGATAGGAGACATCACAGAAACAAAGAAAATTTGTTTTTAACTCAGTCTGGAAAAATCATTATTCACATTTGGGAATAATTTTTTGAAATGTAAATAGAACACTTTAGGATCTGGATAAAAATGCTATACAAACTTCAGGCGATACTAAAAGTTTATTTGTAAGCATTGATTAAAATAGTATACAGGAAAACATCACAAATCTTTTGGGATGGAGTTTGGAAATTTTATGATCTTTGCGAATTGGGAAAGTATATGTTAAAGTGTATGTTACCTACCTTTTGTGAAACACGGCAGTAAACAGTTGACTTCCAGGTGGGGATGTTAATTATCTTGCATTGTACATTATTTGTAAACAACATTCAGATTTCTAAATTTCAATTTGTTTCCACAGTCAGAAAGCTTCTTCACTACCTCCTATTGTAGGATCCAGAAAGTCTAAAGGGAGTGTAAGTATCAGATGGTTTCCTCGTTAATCTTCTATATTTTTTATATGATACAAAGAGACTGTCCTTTGGGTTTCAATTAAGTTCCAAGAGATAAAACTTAGCGGCTTTGTGGTGTATAACCAATTAAGTGAAACAGCACTAGAACTTCAGTGTTACACTTACGGTCCTAAACAGAGCTAACATTTTTTAGAACATGTATTTTTAATTTTTTTCCTTGTGTATACACCTGACATAATTTATATTGCACTTAAAATCTTGGCAATAATACATCAAACTGTAAGAACTGATGTAGTAGGTCACATCAATGATCATCCAGTCTTGTTTTCTATCTTTAACAAAGACTGAAAGGGAAGTTTTGGTGAGAAAAGGGATAATCGTTGTTAATGTTCATTTAAAAGATTGAGAATTGTTCCAAGTATTTAGTTTGCCATCTGAATATTTCCATTTATCATTTATTTATTGTTAATTCAGCAAACATTTTTAAATACCTACTCTGTGGGAGCAATGACAGCATTTAGTAGGTAATTTCCTCACCTACTCGTATTTTCAGTCTGTGCTCCCTGATGGGGTGAGCTCCATGTCATGCCAGAGTGTTGCCTTGGCAGTTCTTCCTGGCAGAAGCTTCTCTTTCTTCCCTTTTGGTTGAATTACCCGGCAAGTTGTGATCAGAACTGATTTGACATCTTCCACCCACACCCTGAATTAACTAAGCAACATTCTTATTTTGGTACTTTGTAAAGTAAATGATTTTTAGGCAATGATATTGTCTCCTAATGATGATTTAGATCCCTCCTTTTTTTGGTTATATCATGTGAAGTTCTTGAAAGAAAGAAAAATAATTTTGTATACATAAGTAATGCCAAACTCAGTATAACAGATATTTATTAAGAACTCATTAGCTGGGACTCTCGTACTATTTATGACAAAAATAAAATAAAAATCAATAGAGCTCTTGCCCTCAAGCAACTTATAATCTACTTGAAATAAAGAAGATAGCTTAAAAAGGCAACAAACAAGCTAATGCTAAACACCACATATCTAGAGATTGGTGACCATGAGAGGGAGGGAAGGAATGAATGTACAATGGCAGCAGTCCACAGAGGAAGTTGAATTTGAGCTCTGCCTTTGAAACTGTTTAAAATTCAGAAAAAGGTAGATGAGGGGAGAGGACCTTCAGATCCAAGGGAGGGTGAGAAGAACGGGGCAGACGGCATGCGAAGAAGCAGTCACACTGGCTAACATTTACCAGGCATTTGAGGGCTCAGCACTATGCCAAGCTCTTTACAGTAGTGATTTATTTAACCTCACCCCACAAGGCAGGCATCTTTGTCATCTACATTTAAGAAGGAATGAAAAAAGCAATTACACAGAGTAGAAGTAACAGGTTCAAAGGTTCCCATTGAAGGCGGAGGTTGCAGTGAGCAGAGATTGCCCCACTGCACTTCAGCCTGGGCAACAGAGTGAGACCCTGTCTCAAAAAAAATGAAACAAAATAACGTAAAATACAGCACAATACAAACAAAGCCTCCTGCTGAGCAAATGGCAGGGGAGGAATTGCATCCACACAGCCAGCTCAGAGCTCCTGCTCCCGAGCCCCGGGACAGTGAGTCCCTTGGGCTGACTGGAACACATGGTCCGTTTTGGTGTGGGGGCTGATGTGCCTGACATGGTAGGTGGTAGCAGTTATTACATGACCTTGAATAGCAGAATGAAAAATCTAGTCTTCATCCTTGAATAGAGGGCAGCCCACAAGGGCTTCTGAGAGGTGATAGTACTAATCTGAGTCCATTTTGGGAACATCAGATCTTTTACATGGAGAAAGAATTCACATGGTGAGAAGCCATAGACGAGTCGATGATTATGAGGCAGTTGCAACTATCTTGGTATGAGGTGAAAGGAGCCTAGACTGGGGAGGTGGCAGAGGCAGCAGGAAGTGATGATCTGGAAGAAACCAAGAAACAAAGGATTTGTGTGATGATTGGATACAAGGGGTTAATGGAGAGGTTGGGGCCAAAGATAACAGGTTTTTAAGCTTGGAATTTGAGAAAATGGTAGTTCTATGGCCATGAAGAGGGCAGCCAGAGCAAAGAATGACTACGTAATTTCAAACATGTTGAGTTGGAAGTATCATCAGGAAACTTAGTTGAAAGTGTGCTGCAAGCAGTTGTAAATGGCAGAGCTGAGGCCTGCCAAGCGCATCAGGACTGAAGTTGCAGGTTTTTTGTTTTTGTTTTTTTTTTTTGGAGACAGGGTCTCACTCTGTCACCCAGGGTGGTGTACAGTGGCATGATCATGGTTTACTGTAGCCTTAACCTCCCAGGCTCAAGTGATCCTCTCACCTCAGTCTCCTGAGTAGCTGGGACTCCAGCCATGTGCCACCATGCCTGGCTTATTTTTGTGTTTTTTGTAGGGACAGAGTTTCACCTTGTTGCCCGGGCTGTTCTCAAAGTCCTGGGCTCAAGCGATCGGCCTACCTTGGCCTCCCAAAGTGTTAGGGTTACATGTGTGAGCCACTGCACCTGGCCTGAGTTGTAGATTTGATCAGCCATGTAATGGTCCCAGTTGAATAGCAGACATAGCGTCACTGTGGTACTTCATCACCTGGCACAGCTTGCACAGAGCAGGTCTCACTGGTGCTGCCAAGTGAGAGAATGGATGAGGGGATCCTCGAGGAAGATGGTGCAGTGAGAACTACAGAGGGCCCAGACTTGAGGCAACCTAACTTCACAGGTGTGGGGTGAAAGAGGAGTGAGAAGAATATTTTAGTAGGTGAAAACAATATCAGAGCAACTATAAAGCTAATACTCATGAAATTAGGGATTGGAAATTGTATTTTGCTTTTTTTGTTTTTCTTCAGGACTTTGTAGCAGAATCCCTTCTGTGTACTATATAGATGTTAGCTTGTTAATTCTCACACTGCAGCTAGAGGAATGATGGTTAAACAAAGACCCATTGTAATTGAATAAATTGACCCCAAGTCACAGGGAAAGTCGATGTCAGGACCAAAGTCATGACCCAACTCTTTGTATTCACAGTGACTGAACTTTGGATTGAATGATATGTTTTACTATTGTGAAATTTGAAAGACTAAAATTTTCATTAAAAACGTGTAGAGCCTTTCCTGCTTTAAAATGCATGTGTAGGTAAACACATGCAATTTTATTTCTTGCTCATTTGTAAGTTTTTTAGACTGTGTGCTGTGAATACTGTGATACATCAAGGTCATCAGATCAGTTCATCTGATTGAATTTTCCACGTGTTTGGCACTGTAGTAAGCCCCAGGAATATAGCAATGAGCGCAAAGATCTGATGCTCTCTCTGATACTCATGGTCTACTTGAGGAGACAAAGGTGAAACAAGCGATTCCATAAATCAATAGATATTTATGAAGTATGATAAAAATGAAAGAAAAGTGTAGAGTAATATGAGAGACAATAAAAGAAAAATACATTTAGATAGGTGTGTCAGGAGAGGCCTCATGGAGGAAGTGACGTTAAACAAAGACTCAGAGTTACAAGGTATATTTGCATCCCATAGAAAGCAAAGTTGTCAAACATTCCATGCTATGATTTACAAAAATGGTAGCAGAGTTTGTCCCTCTTTCTACAGTGTTCCCATAGCACCCTGTATTCATCCACTCCATCCGTCATCCATTCCAAACATATTCACTGAGCTCCTACTAAGTGCCAGGAACTACTGTAGGCACTGAGTGTATAGTGGTAGATAGACAAGGACTTGGACTTATGGTGCTTTCATTCTAGTGTGTGTGCATGCGCGCGTGTGTGTGTGTGTTGGTTGGGGGTATGGATGGGATGAATGGGAGTAGACGGATGATCAACTAATAAAGAAATGTACAAATAGTTTCAGATGGTGATAAGTGCTATGGGGAAAATAAAATGTGGCAGGACATGATGTATATAAAATTGTCTGAAACTGAGACCTTAATGATATGTAACAGAGCCAGTTGTGCTAGGGATGAGGCAGGGGAAGAAGAGCATCCAAGACAGAAGAAACAAAGTCACATAGGCCCTTGCTAAAGAGCCTGGCATGTGAGGAGGGAAGAAAGAAGGCCATGAATGAAATTGGAGAGGCAGGCAGGGCTCAATCATGCAGGCATGCAAAAAGTTTGGATTTTATTTCTTGATGGGGTGCCGTTTGAAGGTTATAGGGAGGAAATGATATAATCTGCCTTAATTTTTTGTTTGTTTGTTTTGAGACCGAGTCTCACTGTGTTGCCCAGGCATGATCTTGGCTCACTGCAACCTCCGCCTCCCGGGTTCAAGCAAGTCCCTGCCTCAGCCTCCCAAGTAGCTGGGATTACAGGCGCCCGCCACCATGCCCAGCTAATTTTTGTATTTTTTTTTTTTTAGTAGAGACGGGGTTTCACCATTTTGGCAAGGCTGGTCTTGAACTCCTGACCTATGATCCACCTGCCTCGGCCTCTCAAAGTGTTGGGATTACAGGTGCGAGCCACCATGCGTGGCCTGCTTTACATTTTTAAGTGCTCATTCTGGCTGTGGTATCTATAGAGAAATGGGTCGGGGCAAGAATAGATGCAGGAGGCCGTGGGACACATACAGGTATGTGGGACACATGCAGGTGAGTCTGACAGGTGGCTGCAGTGGAGGTGGACATCTATTATAACTCTTCTTTGAGTATATGGTCATTGATTGATTCGTTGATCCAACAACTATTTATTGAGTTCATATGATGTCCTGGGCACTGTTCTGGTGCTTCAGGGCCCAGAGATTCTAAAGTACTAAATGCACGGAGGTTACATTCCAGAAACAAATGTACAATACATGTGATATACACCAGGGATAAGCACGAATAAAAATACATGAAGACATGGGAAGAGGAGGTGAGAGAAGGTGCTATTTCAGCTGGGAGGTTGGAAAGGCCTCTTTCAGGAGGTTACATTTGAGTAGAGGAGACTAACCCCTGGCACAGTGCCTGGTGCTTGGTAAGTTCTCACTAACTTGGCTTAGGCAGTGTGTGAATGTTTGGCATTGAGCCACACAGAACTTCCTATGCCAGTAAATCCAAAGTCACAAGCTCGATTTTTAACAGGATTAATTTACTCCTTTCCTTGAATGAATCGGTTCCCTGGAGAATGCATGCATTTTATAGATCATTAGCTGCCTGGCACTGAGAGGAAGGGTGTGAGTGAAGGGGACTGTGTGGGGAGAGCTTAGCTTCCAGCTTTAGGAACCACTGCAAAATCAACGGGGAAGGCACCCTAAGCTCATGATGCAAATCAAAGTGGTCACAGAACTAGAGTTTTAGAAATTTATTTTTCCTTACATGGCTTTCTAGGAATTGCTCTTTTGCATATAGAAGAGAGTGTGGATGAGGGACTGGTAGAACTTGAGAGGGAAGGAGAGAAAGCAGCTGCCATAGTGTACACAGGGACCCCTGCTGGTGCATAATTGAGTCGGTCAGGGAGCCAGGGGAATGCCTTGTGCAAAGCAAGACAGACCAGAAGTCATTTCTTATACAGCCTCAGTGCTGCCAGAGTCACAGAAATTAGCACGTTGAGGAAAATTTTAAGTTGTGATTCTAGCCTTAAAAGCAAAAGGAAGACGTAAATAAATTATCTTAAATTCCCTGAGCTTGAAAAATATACCCATCTGCAGAAGGCTGTTTTCCAGTGGCAAGGTGACACCAGGTAGAATCACAGCACCCTCTATTGGAAAAGATGAAAAAAATCAGGAAAGTATTTGAAAGTGAAAACCGAGGACTATGTGATCTTTTGTTGTCCTTATTACCATTTGACTTATATGTCTTATGGTCAGTAGTTTACAGGATCAAATATTATGCTTTATAAGGTTTTGATAAAAACATTTCATTATTATCCAAGTATCACAGTGTCACTGTGAAGCAAGTTATAAACATATTAAGATAAATTCCTCACACTCCCAAACTCCATTTTGCCATGGGGGAAACTGAAGCTGGTATAGGTAAAAGGGCTTCTTACTCTTGTCATCACCAGATATGCAGATGAGAGAAATGTCAGATGGAGTCACCATCTAGTCCCCGCCCCCCACCCCCAGCTTATAATGTCTCTGGGTGCACCCATGAAATACACACATTGTGAAGGCTGCTCACTGAGGCAAACTTCTCACAAAATTATTTTAAATTGGATGTTTTTTGGTCTACATGTTTTTGGCACATTTTCATGGGAACTGGAAATTAGTTATTACTCAATAATTGAATGCATGAGTGTCAACTGCCAAATCTATGCATTATATAGTTATTTGAATCAATTAGTCTTTCTTAATGCTCCAAAATTACGCTTTTTTGAGTGTTTTTATCAGAAATTTGATAAATCAGAACATTCCTCTCTATTCATAAACAAGAGAGGTGACTTAGAATGACATGCACTCCAGAGTGGGGCTTCTGTGTCTCCCTTTTCGTGCCCCTTTGTGAGTAATGCTTTCCCCAGAGAGCTGTAGAAAATGATCCTGCTGAGCGCCAGGGTTTCTCATTCATTGGGTTCCATTCCAGTCCTTGCAAGTTCAACAGCAACTCAGAACATTCTAGTAAGCTTGCTAACTGCTTGTGAAAGGTTGATCCTCTCATCTAAAGCTTTAAAATTTTAAAAATCGACCAGGTGTGGTGGCTCACGCATGTAAATCCCAGCACTTTGGGAGGCTGAGGTGGGCGGATCACCTGAGGTCAGGAGTTCAAGACCAGCCTAGTCAACATGGTGAAACCCTGTCTCTACTAAAAATACAAAAAAATTTAGCTGGGTGTGGTGGCGGGCACTTGTAATCCCAGCTACTTGGGAGGCTGAGGTAGGAGAATCGCTTGAACCTAGGAGGTGGAGGTTGCAGTGAGCTGAGATCGCACCACTGCACTCCAGCCTGGATGACAGACTGAGACTCCATCTAAAACTAAACTAAACTAAACTAAAATATTAAAATCTTGGGATGAAAGACTCCATTGAGAATAAAAGGGACTATGAGACTTGGCTGATGGTTTTGGAACCTCCACGATAATCATATATCTATTTCTTCTGCCAGACAGTTTATGGAAGAGCTTAAGATTCTCAAGAAAGAATCCTCAAAGAAAAGAAAAGAAAAGAAAAAAGAAACCTCTGGTTGCAGTTACCATAATAATTAAATGGAAACTGTATGTTTAAATTGCAGTTGGAATAGGAAATTAAATTACACAAAAAGTGTTATAGATTTGGACAAGTTTTCATACTGTTAATAAACCTATGCATAATTCATTTACTTGTAGGCTATGACAAAATAGCATAAATAACTTCATTTGTAAAGCTGTGAATTTTTCTATTCCTAATTGGATGATGGCTAAATCCATTTAAATGCTTCTGGATGACTGAATATATAAATGTTTAAAATGAACAGTTATAATAGTTTTCTAGGCAGATTTGTTTATTTAATATTACTACATTTACTTTTAGACAGAAGCATAGTACAGATGTTGCATAAAGATTACACTCAATATGGTATGAGTTTGAAATGATTTTTAAGAAAAAGATTAACTCTCTACTCTTGAAGAAAGCATTCTGATACTTATTTAACCAACACTATACATCACGCACTGTACTAGTCACTCCATAAGCCTTATCATTGCATCCTCATGCTAGACCCAAAGGCAAGTACATTAATTCCACTCAAATAATGAGGAAACTGAGGCTTAGGGAAATTAAGAGTTAGTTAGCCCATGGTCCCTTGTGCTCAGTGGCAGAGCAGTAGCTCTCAGCCATGTATTTGGGGTTTCTAAAACTTGCATTTTTCCCACTACCTGTAGCCTCTCACCATATACTCTCAGGTAAGTTTAGAACCTGAGCATCTGAGAGCCAAGACTGCCTTAGTAAAAGGGAGTTTCTTTTTCTTTTTCTTTTCTTTTTGTTAGAGATGGGGGTCTCACTCTGTGGCCCAGGCTGGAGTACAGTGGCATGATCACAGCACACTGCAATCTCAAACTCATGGGTTCAAGTGATCCTCCTGTGTCAGCCTCTTGAGTAGCTGGGGCTATAGGCATGCACCAGCACACCAGGCTGATTTTTAAAATTTTTAATTTTAGAGATGGAGGGTCCTGCTATGTTGCTTAGGCTGGCCTCAAACTCCTGACCTCAAGTGATCCTCCCACCTCTGCCTCCTAGGTAGCTGGGACTATGCTTAGGGTGGCCTCAAACTCCTGATCTAGGCTGGCCTCAAACTCCTGACCTCAAGTGATCCTCCCACCTCTGCCTCCTAGGTAGCTGGGACTATGCTTAGGGTGGCCTCAAACTCCTGATCTCAAGTGACTCTCCCACCTCTGCCTCCTAGGTAGCTGGGACTAAGGCTGGCCTCAAACTCCTGATCTCAAGTGGCCCTCCCATCTCTGCCTCCTAGGTAGCTGGGACTACACTTAGGCTGGTGTCAAACTCCTGACCTCAAGTGATCCTTCCACCTCTCCTCCTAGGTAGCTGGGACTACAGTCTGGAGCTACCATGCCTGGCAAGAGGCAGTTTCTTGCTGTAGCAGTGGCCAAGCAGAGGCTTAGTATCAGCACAGCTGTTCCTTGCAGTAGCCCCCAATGCAGTGGCTGCTATGTGGCTCCCCGGGGACTGTACTGGCCCAGTGATAAGAGCCACTGAAACTCAACCTCCCTCTTGTGTGGAGGAGTCCACTTTTGGCAGCCACAGGGTCTTCATTGTGAGAGACACATGGGGACTAGAGATAACCATGGAAGGTGTGATCACCCTGGCTGCCTTGCAGGAGTAGGGGCAAGCAGCTGCGCAGCTCCCTCAGGAACAAGTGGGGACATGTGGTCCTGAGCCTCTTGAGTCTGTGTGTTGCTCTGGATTTGTGATTCTTAGAGACCGTGGTGGTCACCAACAGACTCATTAATATTTGGAGAATTTCTACAAGCACAGTGTATGGCTGCTTGTAGGATAACATCTATACACCCATAGTGACAACTGGTTAAGAAGGTATTTGTAGATTAATTGATCACTCTGGGGGAAGTCACCAATTCTCATCCAGTAGACACTGGCTGATTCTGCAGAAAGGTGCAGGAGTGAGAGGATTGTTAAGGCAGTGGATTTACAGTGGTTTTGGAGGCAGCTGCTCTGCCCCTGACTGGCTACAGGACCTTACACAAGATTTATCCTTTAAAGCCCACTTGCTCATCTACACAGTGATGTGGTTAACAGTAGTGTCTATCTCACTAGCATGAGGCTAGTGAGCTAGTAACTAGGGCTAGCATGAGGATTGAGTGAATACAGTTTTATAGAATACCTGGTACATGTTAAAAAAAACCCAGTGATTGTTAGCTATTATTTTTATCCTCCTTCCTCTGCTAGATCCTTTTGCCTCCAGGAAGATACATTTGGAGTTAATGTATAAAGATGGACAGTTGTAGAACCAGGACAATACACCTCCCTGCCCCTGCCCTGCTTACCAATAGTTAATGACATGTATTTACTGGGAATCTTTTTGAGAGTTCATTAGCTAGTAATAAAGGTCTAATACTTTGCCATTTAGGGAAATGATCGCCAATCTAAGTCAACAATTGGATCCAGTGACAACTCGTCTCCTCAGCCCCCGAGGAGGAAAGGGAAAAGAGAAGATGTGAATTCAGAAAAACTGATGAAAGTGAAACAAAATGTAAAATTAAAGAATTCACAAGAAACCATTCCAAACAGTGGTAAGTGTGTTGTTGTTATTATCTTAAGGCTGTGATACAATTTTAATTCTTAAATAGATCCATTGTTTCTCTGGGCCCACAGAAGCTATTCCTTATTTTCATATATGAGAGTTTTCAAAGAAAATTGTATTTGTATATGAGAGATGCTGCTGTTTTTATGCTTGGTTTTTATTTGCAATTAGATGTTGTGCCATGAGGATACTTGTTTTGAGATCAAATGTGTCTTGTGGTAGTCTTATTTTAAAAGTACATTTTTTTCGTCCTCTGCTCCCACTGATATTGCTTGATTAATATTTTTACCTACAACTACTATGATATTGGTCTCTTATTTGTGTGTCTGTAACCCTTGCCCACATTCATTATGATTTATTAGTCAAAGATCATCTTTCCTGAAAAGTCATTTTGTTAATTATACTGATAACCAAGAGAATACTGAACAGACATAACATTTTATCAGTAAACAATAACCTATTCAGCAAAATTAGATGTAGTTTCATCTTGCACTAGCAGGTGAGAGATGGTATAAAATAAAATAAAAAATTGCATTAGTCCAAGATTTCACTGGTATGAGATAAAAGTGTGGTAGACTAAGGAAGTGGAAGTGTGCAATGAAAATTGTTAACTTTGATGTTAGGTTTTTGTGAAGAGGGTCGATTTTTGGTTTTATTCCCAGCATGTTCTCAGAGTGGAGTGACGCTGGGGTGGGAATGACTGGCTGGGAAGCAGACCAGTGGGAATGGCTACTGCTCCTCTTGCCCTGAGATCCCCTCACACACTCCACACCCCGCCTACCCGTGGAACAGTGAGGGGTGCCAGGAAGAGGACGGACGGAATCAGGTTTCAGATTAATGGGCAAAGCCCTATCTTCCACCTGGGAGCTCCAGCTTATTTCAAAGTCGATATGAAGAGTCACATTACTATTAGAGCTAATATGAACTTCACAGCTGAGGAGACAGTTTGAACTCCTGTGAGGGTTTAGAGGAAGCTGCACAAATGATTAAAGAGTCAGAACAAAGATGCGTGAGGTGAGGTTAAAAGAACAGGCAAAATGGGTGAACCAGTTCCATAGAGAAGCGGAGGGGTCTAAATCATCAAAGACCTGAATGATGGAGACTAGCTGGAAGTCAGGAGTCCTAGATTCTCATCCCGGCTCTGCCATTGACCTTGGGCAACTCATTTGACTTTTTTTTCTTTAGCTCCATTATCTGTCTGAAAAATGTGGGTTCTTATTAAGATTTCTCTTTAAATTTTTGATTATCTTGAAATTTGTACAGTCCTTTCCCGTGAGTAGAGAAGAAGGAGGCTAGGGTGTAATACAGTCAGCAAATATTTACCGAGTGACTATTATGTGACAGGAATCAAAGAAAATAAATTAGGCCTGAAGAACATACCCTACCTTGAGCACTGAAAATGAGAGAGGCTTTAAAAAATTAATAGTTACTAGATTGTGAAGCCCCCAAAGCCTTGGGCTATGTCCTACTAGTTTTTTCTTATTCCCAGCAATTGGCACAGTCTGATAGATACGAGGCACTTAATAAATGTTGAGTGAATGAATGATGGAAGTTTAAAAAATAGTTAATTCTGTAATATTTTAATACCCACTGTGAAACAGGACCTGTCTTAAACTTTTCATTTTTTGTTGTTGTTGTTGTTAAAAGCCTTTTATAAGATGTTATTTGCTTCTTTTCTGTGAGGTTCTTGTTAGCCTATAGAAATCCCAATCCTTACTTCCAGTGTATGTTTAAAAAGTCTTTAAATTAGGTAGTTGTCCCTTGGAAGAAAGAGAATGATCATCTTTTCAGGTTATCTCATTTGTAAAAACTTGAGAACATAAGAGGCTGTATTAACATATTCCTTGTTCATAGGAAAGTAACCTTCATTAACAAGTCAAATTATTGGCTGGGTGCAGTGGCTCATGCTTGTAATATCAGCACTTTGGGAGGCCAAGGCGGGTGGTCGGATTGCTTGAGTTTGAGACCAGCCTGAGCAACATAGTCAAACCCTGTCTCTACAAAACAAATACAAAAAATTAGCAGGGCGTAGTGGCATACACCAAGTAGCTAGTGGCATAGTCCTAGCTACTTGGGAGGCTGAGGTGGGAAGAGCAATTGAGCGCAGGCGGCTGAGGCTGCAGTGAACCATGATCCTGCCACTGCACTCCAGCCTGTGTGACAGAATGAGACCCTGCCTGGAAAAAAAGAAAAAAAAAATTGAGTTATTGGTAGTTTTGCTTTTGTAGAAATCCACAAGTAATTTTTAACAACATATGTGTTGGTGGGCGTGAAAAAACGTGTTTAATATTGAAGCAAATAATATTTTAAAAAGAAAAGGTGTAAGCTTTCCTGTTCTTTTATTTTTTTCTTTAGATAATTCTGTAGTTGTTTTAGATATAATAGCCCATTTTAAGTCTATATTTTCCAATGTGGTTTTATAATGTGCGTATTATAGGTTTTTAAACCGCTGGATCTCGTGACATGAAACGCTACTGATGTCTTTTAAAGGAAGGTTTTAGGGAATGAATTTTTTTTTTTTGTTTTTCCTCCACTAACAGGCTTGTACCACTGATCTAGAAGCATTTTGTATCTTTTCATTTGTATAGAAAGAACATATAACCTGGAAAATGAATCTTGGCTTCCAAAGACAATTTTTTTTCCAGGAAAAATGAAAAAGGATTTTGTGCAGTTCACTAGATTAAACCGTCACTTGATAACTTTAAGCATATTAGCTTAAGTCCATACTACTGAAAATTGAGCAATTTGGTTCTTAATGGATCTCCCTGCAGATGTCTTTGACTATAGAAATTTTCCAGATTATAATAGCAAAAGCCCCTCTCCCTTTCTCTCTTTAATTCAGCCTTCATATTCATTTATTATTAAAGTTGCTTTTTACTTTAATGTCATCTATTTTAGTAATTAGAACTGAGTATGTGCTTTTGAATACTCATGTTTCAAGAGGGCTCTTATTCTTTAGAAAGGTAAAAGCAATAAGAATTTGAAGCAAAATGAAAGTGAAGGGTGTAAGAACTCATAATAATGTAAAATGCAAAAATTTGGTTTTAGAGATAAAATTTACATAGCTTTTCCTACTTACAATGTATTTTAAATTTGATATTAAATAAACTGTTTAGTTTTATTTCAAAGTGATAAATTTTAGGGTTAGGGTGAATAGCTATGATTATTTTCTAGCATATGTTAACTTGTGCAAATGTTTGATCTAGTGTTCTTATATACTATTTTCATTTTAATTAGAAAAAGACTTCATAGGTTATCTTGATTTTTTAATAATTAAAATTGTAGTCACATATTTTTTCGTTTTTGTAAAATTGATATTTACTGATTCAGTTACCAAATGCTGTATGAATGAGCAATGCTTCTATCAGTCTGTAGATGGCAACCTGGGTCTAATTTTGTTTCCTTTTTCTTTTCATTTTCTTTTTTGACTCTGTTTCTCTCTGTAATAGTAAAGCTTAATAATTCAAGCAGAGCAGTGACATATTTCTTCAGGGAAACAAATCCCATTTTCTTTTGGTAGCCAAGATGCAAAGTAGGATTGGTTGGTGATTGATGAAGTTGGGTGTGAAATGCATTTTTAGTGTTGCATTTAAATACCAAGCTTAACTGGCCAGCACATGTTTTTGTTACACTTTCCACTTGAGTTGCAGTGCCTTGAGATACGCTTTAGAGGCTGGCAACTAGCTACATTCTCCACTATGACTAAAACAGTAATGATGATTGCTTTGAAATAGCATTTTGGATGATCGATCATGTCAATTGGTATTATTAATATTTGGTACATGAAAAAATGTGCTTTTAAAACCCTTGTGAACACAAGAAGTATAGTGAATTTAGGTCTCTGTAGGAATATTGAAAAGGCCACAGAGAAAATAGCCTGGTCTCTTTGACTTACATTGTATTGATAATTATAGGTACATTTTCAATGCAAAGTATTAAAAAAGCAAAAATAAGAGTTGTATTATTTTGATGGATGTGGCTCTCTTTCACTTTGCATGAGTGGGCATGCCTGTGTGCCCACACATGGGCCAGTATTCTTTTTGTTGCAAATCCTGGCTTATTCCCAGTGTGGTTCTGTGATAGTTTCCATGAAACTTGTGATTTTTAGACTCCTGATGACTGATTGGGAGCAGGTGTGGTGCCGGCAGAAGGCTGTCTGAATATTATGACCTTGTTGGGTGACTGCCCTTGAGCAGTCATGCTCTTGAATTTCTTAATAGCTACAACCTGCACATGGTTTGCCTTCATTGCCCCAAGCATGAAGCGTTACTGCAATTCATCCTCAGAGTTATGAGGCATTGAAACTTGAGCTTCTTTGGTTCAGCCATGAATCAGTCCAGGCACTTGCTTGGTTCCCAGTCACAAGAGACTCTGAAGACAAAACCGGAAGCACATTAGGAAAATGTGCTATCTCACGTGTCACCTCCTAAGGGGTATCAAATCTGGGAAGCAAGTGTGTATGAAGGCACCAAGGTGACATCACCAAGTGGCACACTAGTTTTGTTTAATAAGCTAAGATTTATTATTCATTGGTGTCTCTTGCCACTGTGTTCACCCTATAACAGAAATACAGGTTTTCTTTTTTCCTTAATTTGTGTAAATATAAGGGATACAAATGCAATTTTGTTACATGGATGTATTGTGTCATGGTGAAGTCTGGGTTTTTAGTGTAACCATAACTTGAATAATGTAAATTGTCCCCATGAAGTAATTTCTCATCCCTCTTCCTGCTCCCACCCTTCCACCTTTCTGAGTCTCCAGTGTTTATCATTCTACCCTCTATGTCGTGTGTACACATTATTTAGCTCTCACTAATATGTGAGAACATGTGCCATTTGAATTTACATTTCTGAGTTATTTCTATTAGGATAATGGTCTCCAGTCCCATTCACATTGCTGCAGAAGACATTTCATTTTTTTGGCTGAATAGTATTTTATTGTGTGTGTTTGTGTCTATATGTATGTGTGTATCTACATCTATATACACATACCTACAATGTGTGTGTGTGTGTGTGTGTCTGTATACACACATTTTCTTTTTCCAGTTATCCATTAATGGACACTTAGGTTGATTCCATATCTTTGCTATTGTGAATAGTGCTGTGATAAAAATACAAGTGCAGGTGTCTTTTTGGTATAATGATTTGTTTTCCTTTGAGTAGATATCCAGTAACGAAATTGTTGAATAGGATGAAAGTTCTATTTTCAGTTCTTTGAGGAGTCTCCGTGCTGTTTTCCATAGAGCTTGTACTAACGTACATTCCCACCCACAGTGTATTAGTGTTCCCCTTTCTTTGCATCCTTGCTAACATCTGTTGTTTTTTGACTTTTTCAG
This sequence comes from Mandrillus leucophaeus, assembly GCF_000951045.1. NCBI lineage: Eukaryota > Metazoa > Chordata > Mammalia > Primates > Cercopithecidae > Mandrillus > Mandrillus leucophaeus. The sequence continues at coordinate 6,397,725 of NW_012106030.1, read as the reverse complement.
AATAGCCATTCTGACTGGTATAAGTTGATATCTCACTGTGGTTTTAGTTTGCATTTCTCTGATGATTAGTGATGTTGAGCATTTTTTCAAATGCTTGTTGGCCATTTGTATGTCGTCTTTTGAAAAATGTCTATTTATGTCCTTTGCCCACTTTTTAACGGGGTTCTTATTATTTTTTGTTGTTGAGTTCTTTGAGTTCCTTGTAAATTCTGGAATGAATGACAGGGAAATATAGGTTTTCTATCCCTTGGTGGATCACAACTCCCATCTCAATGGCAATGTGTACTGTGGGATATATGGGTCATATTTTATTACATCAAGTACTAGTATGATAAAAATTCTTAAGATCAGCATTTTTTCACACCTTCATGATCCACTAATTGGAATGATATATTGTGCCACAAACTTCTAGTACAGCGAGAGGCCTTAGTAATTTTCTTGAGGTTTATTGTGAATTCAAATTCTATTAATAAAAGTTAGTTTCAAAATGTACACTTTGCTATCTAGTTTAGTACTGAGAGACTGAAAAATTAAAAGCTGACTGAGTACTAGTAAGATGTATGGCTCAATTTGAGTGGAGTAAAATACTAGCCCTTTTAAAAAAAGGATTCTTTTCATATCCTGCCCTCTTAAACCTTCGTTCACTATATAGAGAGGTGCCACGAGGCAAGCATTCTTTTATAGCTGATACAGGGTTGAGACTTCTGCAGTAAATTCTTTCGGGGGTTATTTTTTCATGTACCCAGGGTTCAGAGTGAAGATGCTTTTTGTTTTCACAAGGAAAAGTTTGTGAGGTGTTGAATTACAGAGGTATTTTCAAACCTTTGGAAGATTTCATTCCAGAAATTCATTTTAAGTAGGTATTTTGATACTCAGATCACATTTTCCATGCAAGCACCCCATAAAATTCTATGTAAGCCATAATTCATCTTAATTATTACATTGTGGTGCCGATGCTGTGTAGGTTGCCATGGGTTTCCAGTGGGAAAACAAATGAGGAGTTCCGCTTCAGAATGCCAAGAACTCATGTTACCCTGTTGTCGTAGGATGCAGAGTTGCCCTAGGTTGAATTACTGGTATAGGCCAGAGCCTCGAGGTCAGGGATCCAACTGGGTTTGGGTCTGAGAGGAATGCAGAGCTGGAGGAGCCAGACCTGGAGTTACTAGGTTGGGGACACTGAGGTGTGGGCGGAGGTTCTTCTATTAGTATGATCCTCTGCAGGAGGATTAGTTTGGGATTGTCACATCTTTATTTTTTCCCCAGCTCCAGAGTTTGGCTTGCCTGCCTCCCTTTTCATAGATGCTACCCATTACTTCTAAGCAGGGCCTCTTTCCTTCTTGCCATACCAGGGACTCCGACAAGTTTCACAGCCTTTCCTTAATTCTGCTGCCTCCAAAGTCAAGTTGAACCTTTCTTTTTTTCTTTTTCTTTTTTGTTTTTTCTTTCTTTCTCCTTTTTTTTTTTTTGAGGGAGGGTCTCACTCTGTCGCCCAGGCTGGAGTGCAGTGGCACCATCTTGGCTCACTGCAGCGTTGACTTCCTGGGCTCAAGTGATCCTCCCACCTCAGCCTCCTAAGTAGCTGGGACTACAGGCAAGTGCCAGCACACCAGCCTCATTTTTATAGTTTTGTAGAGATGGGGGCCCAGGCTAGTCTCAAACTCCTAAGCTCAAGTGATCCACCCGCCTTGGCCTCCCAACATGCCAGGATTACAGGTGTGAGCCACTGTGCCCTGCCAGGTCTGAACCTTTCTGTAGCTTACTACAGATAAAATGTCCATCCACCCCAATGGTAAGTTTCTGGCATACCAAAGACTGAAGCATGATTTATCTGCTTTTCTGAAAGAAGTGAAATTGGGTCACTCTGAGCATTTCATCCTGGAATCTGAGGAAGGGCCCACATGGAGGCTTGGTTAGGGAGGTGTCTGACGTCATGAATGTTGGTGAGATGCCTATCATAGGGGGTGACAGGGTGGAGGGAGGAGGAAGACGTAGCCATAGGGTTTATTACCCTTTCTCCCTCTTCAACTGCCTGTTTCCCCTGTCAGGCCTGGGGAGATATAAAACCTGGAAAGGGCCTGGTCCTTTAGAGTTATCAGCAGATCCTGGACCATAGGTCACATGTAAAGGACACAGATAAATGTTCAGAGCATTCTGCACAGAGTAGTCAGCACAGGGTCAGTGTTTGTTGGGGTGTGTGTGTGTGTGTGTGTGTGTGTGTGCTCGCGCGCGCGCGCGCATGTAGGTCAATTATACCTATATTGTGGTGACAATTGAAATTAAGGGCTGCAAACTGTAAGCAGTGAGTGATGGTACACTCCTGATACCCATGCTTTAGAACATCTTGATGCTGCATTTTAATCTGATATTTTATAAGCTTCATTTACAAATACTTAGAATGGATAAACAGCATTTTCCTAGCTTATTGAATGAGGGAGAAAAGAGGAGAGACCAGTTTACCCAGAGTCAAAGGATCTATCAATGGTTAGTGATTTCTGGAAACTGCCAGACTGACACACAGCTGCTGGTTAAGAGGTGGATGTGCCTGTGTGACTGCTTGAAAGGGGAGGTGGGGGGACAAGTGAGGGAAGCTCTCGTGTGTATGTGTTTTGACTTGTCTTCCTTCAGTGATAAAAATGTTGATGTATCACAGCAGACCCTGAAGCTTAGCTGGGAGATTTTGGGGAGTTCCTGTTTGTCTCTTCTTCCACTCTCCAGTATTTCATATTAACTTTTTAAATGGGGATGATTGATTTGCATCCCTTCTATTTTCGAGGTGGTAGGAGTGAGTCATTACTAACAAGCAGTTTTTCTCTGTAGTGGTCTGATATAATAATGGCTCCTCTCTACTTTCACACATCTTAGCTGGGGACTGCCTACAGCATTTAGACCCTCTTTTCCAGGGTTTGGAGACCTTGAAGAAGGTAGATATTTTGGGGGCTTACCTCTAGTTTATTTATCAAATGACCAAATCCCATTTTTAAAAACAGTTACTTAAACATTCTAGGACTTAAGCTCTGCAACCCAAGCCTTTCTCTGTGTCTGAATTTCCTTCCCCATGTTTCATGACTTGCTAGACTTACGAGCCCCATCCCCTTTTCTAGGTTACCACATACCCTTTCCTAGGTTACCACTTTCATTTTTCAGTGAACATTTATTTAGTGCCTACCATGTACCCCACCCCTTGCTAATCACCAGAGTATTTCATTTTCTCTTCTTTGTTCTAATTGCTCAGCACTTACACATTTTCTTCTAATAGTCATAATTATATCTTTATCAATAAATTTTCCTTGGTTAAGTAGATGCAATTTACCTTTTCCCTTTCAATGACCAGACTTTATTCACTATCCCTAAATGCCAAATTATGTTGCAAGCATTGACATATTTTCCTTCTGGGTATTCACTCATTTCTTAGACCTCTGTATTAATTTTGTCCTTATGGAAAGTACCAGCACACTACTAAAGAACGTAGGCCATTTCTGCTTAAATGTATTTAGTCCAATGTCTGGGACAATTACAGACTTTTGTATTTTTTGTTTCAATTTCATTTATTTCTGTTTTGTTGTTATTTCTTTTAATTTTGGATTTGGTTTGCTCTTGCTTTTCTAGTTAAGATACATCATTATGGTATTTGAATTTTTTTTTTTACACTTTTTTGATGTAGGCACTTATATCTATCATATGGCTAAATACTGCTTGGCACTATGAGACAGGGAAGGAGTATTTCCTCACTTATGTAATACCGTGGGACTCCTTTGTAGACTGTGGCCTATTTTGCATATGAACTCTATTTTTATTCTTCTCTATTGCCCTAGTTGTTTTCAAAATAAGATATAACCTTTATTGCAAATCACCATGCAGTGTGCTATCACAGTGGAGATAAAGATAAAGACAAAATATCTATAAAATACCTTTGGGCTTTGTAGGTTTAAAGCTACCCATTTATTGTTGTTTTATACAATTGGATGACATTACCAAACTGTTTCTGTGAAATTGGGCAAGATTTTATTTCCTTTAAAATTACATAATAAAGTGGCATGGCACAGTGGCTCACGCCTGTAATCCCAGCACTTTGGGAGGCCGAGACGGGTAGATTACCTGAGGTCAGGAGTTCAAGACCAGCCTGGCCAACATGGTGAAACCCCATCTCTACTAAAAATATAAAAATTAGCCAGGCATGGTGGCATGTGCCTGTAGTCGCAGCTACTCAGGAGGCTAAGGCATGAGAATCGCTTGAACCCGGGAGGCAGGGGTTGCAGTGAGCTGAGATTGCACCACTGCACTCCAGCCTGGGCAACAAGAGCTTGTGGATGGTGTTAAGCTGAAGGCTCTTACCCAGGGAGTTTACTGTCACTTCCTAAATTGGGTTCCATGGAGCAGTAGTTTCATGCACTTTTTTTTGTTTGTTTTGAGACAGAATCTCACTCTGTCACCCAGGCTGTAGTACAATGGCACGATCTCAGCTTACTGCAACCTCTGCCTCCCAGGTTCAAGTGATTCTCGTGCCTCAGCTTCCTGAGTAGCTGGGATTACAGGTGTGTGCCACCGCACCCAGCTAATTTTTGTATTTTTAGTAGAGACAGGACTTCACCACGTTGGCCAGGCTGGTCTCGAACTTCTGACCTCAGCTGATCCGCCTGCCTTAGCCTCCCAAAGTGCCGGAATTACAGGCATGAGTCATCGCGCCCGGCCAATTTCATGCACTCACCACTTCTGGTAATGAGTTTCATGTTCAACTACAAATTTGGGAAATGTTGGATGATACAAAGGTAAGCCATTTTCTCTGCTACAGGATTTCTCAAAGCGTTTAGTATGGACACATTCCATGCTTTTACTTGCTTTGGATCCCTATTACTGAGGAGCATTTGGTGGGATTATTATTCTTTAGAGCACAACTTAAGAAGCATTGGGGTACTCAAACAGGCACACTGCTTCCACACATTACCTGATCATTGTAGGCCTTGGGGAATTTCTGATGAAAACTAAGCGAGACATCTTTTTGTGTGATTCTGATCAGATCAGTAGCTAGCATGAACAGTGGACATTTTCTGGGTGCTTACTCTGTGCCAGGGACTAGACTGAGCACTAGCCAGGCACTAGACTGAGTATACAGTGCAAGGGTTCCCTTGTGACGTCCTCAGGCCTTTGGTTCCAGCCTGCAAAGGTGGTTCTCTTGGCCGTGGCACAGGTGTTATCTTAACGTTTTTCCTTTACTGTCATTATGAAAATTCCTTTTGTGTCTTTTCTGTGGAGATCCCATTTCCAGGGGCTTTTGTATACTTATTTCTTGATTGACTCCATTTTGGCAGGACATATCCTTCAGTAATTTCTGGAGAATGGCTAGAGAAATGGTCATTATTTTCTGAGACCCAGCAAGTCTGAAAATATTTTCATCATACTTTCACATTTAACTTTTAGTTTGGATGGACATAGAATTGTTTGTTTGGGGAAACTCTCCAGGACAAAGATTTCTTGAGTAATACCCCATAAGCACAGGCAACCAAAGCAAAACTAGACAAATGGGATCACATAAAGTTAAAAAGCTTCTGCACAGCAGAATATTCTTTTGAATAAAATAACTGGGTTGAGATGATGTCTCAATTGTAGTGTTCATTTGTATTTCTCTAATGATCAATAATGTTGAGCACCTTTTTATATACCTGTTTCTCCAATGTTTTCTTGTAGTAGTTTCATAGTTTGAGGTTTTAAATTTAAATCTTTAATCCATTTTGATTTGATTTTTGTATATGGTGAGATATCGGGGTCCAACTTCATTCTTTTGCATATGGATATCTAGTTTTCCCGGCACCATTTATTGAAGAGACTGTCCTTTCCCCAGTGTATGTTCTTGTCACCTTTGTCAAAAATGAATTTATTATAGATGTATGGATTTATTTCTGGGTTCTCTATTCTGTTGCATTGGTCTTTTTTTTATTAGTCTGGCTAAAGATTTGTCAATTTTATTTCTTTTTAAAACTTTCATTGATCTTTTGTATTTTTTGTTTCAATTTCATTTATTTCTGCTCTGTTATTTCTTTTAATTTTAGATTTGGTTTGCTCTTGCTTTTCTAGTTAAGATAAATCATTATGGTATTTATTCAAAAAAAATTTTTTTTTTACTTTTTTGATGTAGGCACTTATATCTATCAATTTGCCTCTCAGTACTGCCTTTGCTATATCCCATACGTTTTGTTATGTTGTGTTTCCATTTTCATTTGTTTCCAGAAATTCCTTAATTTTCTTCTTAATTTACCCATTGGTCATTTAGGAGCATGTTGTTTAGTTTCCATGTACTTGTACAGTTTCCAGAGTTGTTCTTGTTACTGATTTCTAGTTTTATTTCATTGTGTCAGAGAAGATACTTGATATGATTTCAATTTTTTGGAGTTTTTTAAAAACTTGTTTTGTGACCTAACACATGATCTATCCTTGACAATGATCCATGTGGTGAGAAGAATGTGTGTTATGCAGCTGTTGGATAAAGTGGTCTGTATATGTCTATTAGGCCCATTTAGTCTATTGTGCATAATAAATCCAGTGTTTCTTTGTCGATTTTCTGTCTGGATGACATGTCCAATAATAAAAGTGGGGGTGTTGAAGTCTTCAGCTATTGCTGTATTGGGTTCTGTTGATCTCTTTAATAATATTTGCTTTATGTATCTGGTTGCTCCAGTATTGGTTGAGTATGTATTTTCAATTCTTACATCCTCTTACAAACCCTTTATCATTATATAATGACCTTGTCTGTCTCCCTATATAGTTTTTTTCTTTTTTTTTTGTGGTAGAGATGAGGTTTCACCATGTTGCCCAGGCTGGTCTTGAACTCCTGGGCTCAAGTGATCTGCCCACCTTGGTCTCCCAAAATGCTGGGATTACAGGCATGAGCCGTCACACTTGGCCTCTCTTTAGAGTTTTGTCTTGAATTCTATTTTGTCTAATGTAAGTATAGGTATTTTTGCTTTTTTATGATTTCCATCTGCATTGGAATATCTTTTTGTATCCCTTTATTTTCAGTTTGTGTGTGTCTTTATAGGTGAAATGTGTTTCTTATAGGCAACAGATTGCAAGGTCTTTTTTTTTTTTTTAAATCCATTCAGCCACTCTCTATTGATAGTAGAGTTTAGTCTGTTTACATTTAATCTTACTATTGATATGTAAGGGCTCACTCTTGCCATTTTGTTGTTTTCTGGTTGTTTTGGATCTTCTTTTCTGTCTTTCCACGAAGACGATTTTCTCTGGTGGTATGTTTTAATTTATTGTGTTTTGTTTTTTGTATATTTGTTGTAGGTTTTTCTGACTTGAGGTTACCATGAGGCTTGCAAATATTATCTTATAAAACCAATTAGTTTAAACAAATGACAACTTAGCACTAATTGCAAAAACTAACAAACAAGGAAGGAGAAAATTAATAAAAACTCTACAGTTTAACCTCATCTTCCCCACTTTGAAACATATTATTTCTACTTATAGTTTGTTATATTGTCTATGTCTTGAAAAGTTTTTGTAGTTACTGTTGATAGGTTCACCTTTTAGTATTTTAACTGAAGATATTACCAGTTTACACATCACAATTACAGTGGTATAATATTCTGTGTTTGCCTACTTACTATTACCAGTGAGTTTTGTACCCTCAGGTGATTTCTTAATGCTCATTAATGTCCTTTTCTTTCTGATTGAAAAACTACCTTTAGCATTTCTTATAAAACAGGTCTGGTATTGATTGATAAAATCCCTCAGCTTTTGTTTGTCTGGGACAGTATTTCTCCTTCATGTTTGAAGGATACTTTGAGCTGGATATAATTTTCTAGGATAAAAGTTTTTTTTCCCTTTAGCACTTTAAATACGTCATGCCACTCTCGGCCTGTCAGGTTGGCAATGAGAAGTTCGCTACCAGATGTATTCAAGCGCTTTGTGTGCTGTTTCTTTTCTCTTGCTGGTTTTAGGACGTTTTCTTTATCCTTGACCTTTGGGAGTTTGCTTATTAAATGTCTTGAGGTCGTCTTATTTGGGTTAAATCTGCTTGGTGTTCTATAACCCTCTTGTACGTGAATATGGATATCTTTCTCTAAGTTTGGGAATTTCTCTATTATTAGTCTTTGAGTAAACTTTCTATTCCTGTTTCTCTCTCTACCTTTTCTTTAAGGCTAACAACTCTTAGATTTGCCCTGTAGCAGCTATTGTCTAGCTCTTGTAAATTTGCTTTGTTCTTTTAAAATTCTTTTTTGTTTTGTCTCCTCTGAGGGTATATTTTCAAATAACTTGTCTTCAAGCTAATTATTTTTTTCTGCTTGACCAGTTCTGCTATTGAGCGACTTTGATGCATTCTTCAGTATATCAAATGAATTTTTCAGCTCTAGAATTTGTTTGATTTAAAAGAATAATTTCAATCTTGTTAAATTTATCTCATAGGATTCTGACTTTCTCCTCTGTTATCTTGACTTTCACTGGGCTTCCTCAAAACAGCTATTTTGAATTCTCTGAAAGGTCAAGTACCTGTATCACTCTGGGATTGTCACTGGTGCCTTATTTAGTTTATTTGGTGAGGTCATGTTTCTCGGGATGGTCTCAATGCTTTGGATGTTTGTTAATGTCTGGGCATTGAACTGTTAGATATTTGTTGTAGTCTTCACAGTCTTGGCTTGTTTATACCCATTTTTCTTGAGAAGGCTTTCTAGGTATTCCAAGTGTATTATGTGTTGTAATCTAAGTCTTTGGTTACTGCAGCTGTATCTGCATTAGGGGGCACCTCAAGTCCAGTAATGCTGTGACTCTTGCAGACACATAGAAGCACTGTTTTGGTGATCTGGTGTAAGATCCAAGAGAATTCCCTGGATTACCAGGCAGAGACTCTTTTTCCCTTCTCTTACCTTCCTGCCAACAAATGGAGTCTCTCTCTCCATACTGAGCTGCCTGGATCCTGGGGGAGCGGTGACACAGGAGCCCATGTGGCCACCACCAATGGGACTGCACTGGATCAGACCTAAAGCCAGGACAACACTGGGTCTTGCCTAAGGCCCACATGCCCACTGCCTGGCTACTACTGATATTCACCCAAGGCCCAGGGGTTCTTCAGTCAGCAGGTGGTAAATCCAGCCAGCCTCATGTCCTTCCCTTCAAGGTGATAAGCTCCTCTCCCTGCTGGCCCAGGGTGGGTTCCCTTCTGGCCCAGAGTGTGTCTGGAAATGTCATCTGGGAGCTAGGGCCTGGATGAGTGCATCAGGGCTCTGCCTGGCACCCTATCCTACTGTGGCTGAGCTGGTGTACAAGTTGCAGGACAAAGTCTTCTTTACTCCTCCCGCTCGTCTTCTCTAGCAGAAAGAAGAAATCTCTCCCAAAGCTGCAAGCTGCACTGCTTGGGGTTGCGGAAGGGGTGGCACAAGCACTCCCTTAGCCACCCTGGCTGGTGTTTCACTAGGTTGTGTGCACCCCAAGTCCACTGGCTTCAAGGCCAGCACAGCACCAGGGCTTTCCCAAGAGTTGCAGTCTTTGTGGTCTAGACTGCCTTTCAAGTTTATTTAAGTTTATCAAGTTTGTTTAAGCACTCTAGCAGTTTAGCCCTCAGTGATGGGGCTAGTTTGAACTCAGGTTCTGACTGCTAGGATGGGACAGTCCCCCTCTGGCTAGGGCTGGTCTAAATGTTCCTTCCACGGGCACTGGCTGAATTCTGCCCCATGTTGCTTTCTGCTGTGACAGGGCAGCAGTGAGTTACAATGCAAAATCTCACAATTACTGTGCTCTCCCTCCTCCAAACACACAGATTCTCTCTTGGTGTCACGAGGCTGCTGCTGGGGGGTGGGGGTGGGGTGGTGTAGGCAATTCAAGACTGTCTTTCCTACCATATTCGGTGCCTTTCTCCTTGATATGCTGTTAAAACCAGGCTCTGTGATTGCTTACCTGATATTTGTTTTTTATGAAGGGGCTTTCTTGTATGCATAGCTGTTAATTTGGTGTTCCTGTTAGGGCAGTGGACAATTATTGCTGGAGGGTTTTATTTGGCCATCTTGCTCTGCCTCGTTTCCTGACAGAATTTTTGGTTGGAGATACTTTTCAACTGGAATTTTGAATGGGCTACTTCATTGATTGTTTATGTTAATTGCAGCTGTTAAGATGTCTGATGCCTGCTTATCTTAATTTGGGATTCACCAAAAGGTATGCTTAGTAGATAAGGAGCTGAGGAAAGGACTTGGGTGCAAGCAATTCATTTGGGAATTGACCTTGGAAAGCAGGGGCAGGTAAGACATAAGGATGAGAAAAGTCAATAAGGAGGGGTATTATTGAAAAAGTTACTCCTGTGGGCACTTAGTCCTGCTGGAACCCTATCAGAGAAATCCCATGAAACACACCTTAGAATTGTCCCATGCAGGATCAAGGAAACTGGGATGTCTGTCTGCCGATTACCACCCTTTGCTGCTTGAGGACTTTACTTGGAGAATTACCTCCCTGGCACTTCGGCCCATCCCATACTCAGGCTGAACATGCTTCTCTGGCCAGAGAAGAGATTCAGGCAGAGAGACTCAGGAACTTGAGGTAGAAAGACCTCAAACCATATGAGAACTGTCCACCAAAGCTGCCATAGAACTTTGGCTTGGGCTAAGAAGTTACACACCTTGTGTGCATAACATTAGTAAAAAAAAAAAGAGCACTGACATCTCAGATCAAAAACAAAGGTAGAGACATTCTGTAGAGTAGTTGAACACTAAAAAGAAAAAAAAAGAAATTGATTTAAAATGTACTTAACGAAGGATATGGAGAAGATGTTAGCTGAGAATTCTAAAATTGTTCTTTTTGTATGAGGTGAAAATTTTGCAAACTTAAAATGAATGACTATTCTTCTGTAACTGCAGAATTGTTTAAAAGATCCAATTAAAAGAACAGACAGTTCCCATGTCAGACTAGACAAAGAATGTATTAGGAGCAAAAGGGAACAATGACTGTTTCTCTTAAGTAAAAGAATTCTGTCATTTACCCCTCACTGGTACCAGAGTTCTCAATAATTCAATCCAATTTTGGAATAAGAGGTGTGGGCTGTCATTGTTCTGGGAGACAAGAAGAGTAGCCTCCCAGGAGAAAAACTTGAAAGGAACCAGTGAGCACCATCATTGACAAATGGTCTCCATATTTTCTCTGGCACTTTTTGTCCCAGCATGGTTGAGATTTATTATATTTTCAATTTGGTAAGGTTTGCTAACTAAAACAGAGTTCCAGACTTAATTAGTACAGCACTCTGTAACTTTTAGATGGATGAGTTCACCTCTTAGAAATTTTTATTTTCTGAGCAAGCCTCAGACAGAAGGGACAGAGGAATAAAGCTTCTTTGGAAACTAGATGGATATAAGGCAGCTGTTCAACTGTGAGGCAAGCTGCCTTTTTAATTTTTAGAAATTAGTTGGGAGACTAATCAAATTCTCTTTAGACTTTATTCCTACATTCACCCTGAGGTTATAATTTAGAAGCATGATTATGGTTATTTAGCATTTTTATAATAATGGAACATTAATGAATATGACTGAGAAAACACTTTTGTAAAGTAGAGAGTGCCAAAAGAGGCAGTATCTATGTAAGGAGATATGAATTGGTTGGACTGGTCTCTAAGTCAAAGATGAGGAACTTTAGTACCAGAGATGAGAGAGCCTAGAGATGAGAGGTGGGAACCAGCAACCCATTATTGATTCATGCTTCCCTAGTTAGCTGCCCCTTATAGTTTTGTGTCCTCCCCCTCCCAAGACTCAGTTGCCACTGGTCTGAAGCCAAAAGCTGAAGTTTCTTGGAAGATGATGAAAAAGTTAAAAGAAGATCAGTAGGATTGGAAAGGAGTAGAAGGAGAGAGGGAAGTAAAAAGTTAGTTGGGTAGACAGAATCGTTTCTTGTTCTAATAAAAATTTAAAAAACTAAAAATAACCTTAAGCGTTCATTCTCTTTAAGACCAGTTAGCCTCTATGTTACTCTCTTTACTCCTAAGCCCCACTGAATTTTATTGTCATCATGGTGAGTACTGAGAGGAGGGGCATAAAAATGGGAAAATACTGGTTTGTTTTCTTCTCATGAAACTTACAGTTGAGTTGGAGACTCAGAAGTGTTTCTAAGTCAAGGTAGGATTATTGCAAGCAGCAGAATAGTTACCGAACAAGGCTTTGAGCGCACAGGGGCGAGAGGTTAAATCTGACTGCTGAGACTGGAAATTCTCTCTAGGCATAGAATTTTGAAAAAAGAAAGAAGAAGATAAAACAAGGACCAGTTTCAGAATTTAAATCTCTAATGTATTTTAAACCAAGAGTAGTTAAATGTTAACCCTTCAAATTGGAAAAGCAATTTAATTTAATATGAACAGGGGAGGGCAGAGATTGTTCAGAAATTTGCTTTATGGACAATAGACAATTGCTATTTTTGTTTTCTTTTTGATGCTCGGAAGGGTTTTCCTTGCTAGTTTAACCTTATAATGTTATTTTCATATGCTTTTTCACATTAGCTTAAAAGTTGCCACACACTCTTCTAAAAATCATAATGGTGACTGTGAATATCACTATTTACTCTAAAGACCATCACTTACTAAACAACAAAACTTTCATTTTTCGTTGTTATGTATCCCTCACTAAAAGGCCCTCGACACGTTCTCAACAGCCTCTTTATAGATCTGAGCCTGGAAACACATTTCTTCTTATATTAAGGCCCATATTTCTGACAACTTTAAATTTTTACCTTGATTTGTCACATACATCCTACATGTACAAAATTTTAAAAAATTCTGCAAACTTTGAATTCCCCCATATACTGTTTTCTTTACATATCACCTATCTCAGGATATCACTCAGCTAGACATCTGAGTGTGACCCATGTTAGTGGAAAGAGGGGAGAGGAGAGGAGTTCATAGTATGAAAAAAAGTTCTCTGAAAAGGAATTTCGAGGAAAGACTATTCCTGTGAACAGTTTGCAAACCAAGGAGATGCAGCCTTTAGTGCACAATGAAGATGTGTTCTAGAGAACAAAGAGGGTTCAGGTTTTATAGCACAAGTTCCTGCCCAAGGTCATTTATGCAAATGAAGGATTCAAACTTGCTTAGCTCCTATTGGTTGGTACAGGTGAGCCCTGATTGGTTGAGGCAGGTGAGCTCTGATTGGTTGGTTCAGGTGACTCTGAGGGTCCCAAAGTTGAAAAGAATTTGAACAGTAGGTTTTCTGGGGGTTCAGAGTTATGTGTGTGACCTCTAGTCAGTAAATGGCTACTTGGTTCTATTTTAAATTTAGACCCAGTGAGTCACTCGGGATTCATCGTGAAGGATTGGCTCTCTGAGGTTCACATTTGTTGACAGTAGTTTCCATGTTGTGGTGCTAATTCAGGACGTTAGCAGTCCCTGCCTTATTCCTTTCTAATCCCCTCCATGTCTCCTGTTACACCATTTTAATCCAGTTAACTTTAGAGTCATCCTAGATTTTTCCGTGCCTCATTCTTCACACTCAGATCAGCTAACTTTCATTGATTCCATATTCTCAGAGTCCCTTGAATCGGGTCCTTCCTGGCCATCCCTGATTTAAGCTCCTTATCTTTAATGCAGACTACTGCAGCCTTTTTTTCAGATGGCCTTCGAGCTCCCTCCCTATCTGTCCATCAGAGCTCTGCCAGAGTGCTCTAAAAACACAAAACTTTTCTGTCGAAATTTCTTTAGAAACTTCTCACTTTCATGGCCTTTCTTTCCAACCTCAGGCTTCTTCCACAAGTCTCCCTACATGAACATCTGGCATACAAAACATTTTTGAGCTTCTCGATCGCATGTCTTTTGTATGTCTTTTTGCAACTGTCTAGAATACCCATAACTTTATTCTCTTTAAGACTAACGGTGGCATCATCTCTTCTGTAAGATCTGTCCTGAGACTCCCAGAGTTGAGCTTTTTCTTTGCTCTGCCTCCTAGTGGGGCACAACTTTACAGCAGGTGTATCACGTTGTAATTGAACAGGTTGTTTTCATGCCCTTTCTCTCCTCTGGTCCGTGAACTCTGAGAGCCAGGACTCCTGCTTATTATTGTCCTTTTCTACTTCGTGAGCCCATGATCTGGCTTGGTTTATAACACATTGCTCTCTGAAGAGCTTGATGAGAGAATGACTGAATTTTTTCACACATTGTATACTTTTTGCCATGTTTTTATTTGAAGATTAGGCATTGCAGTTCTTTATGATGATATTTCTTAATCAAGGTTAACTTGATTAAATCAGATTTGCTAATCAAACATTTTCCAGTGACACAGAGATTAACAGGGCCTCCACCACAATGTTGAGGCAAAGTAGATATGTATCTATGTAAGCAGAGGCATTTTATTTAAATGCAAGGAGAAGTAATAGGTTAGAGAAAAGACCATTTATTTGACTTAAGAAATCAATATTAGAGCTTAGGTGCAATATATGGCTCTGTGTAGAGAAAACTGAAAAATTAATCTTGTTATAATTTTATTAAAAAGTCAACGTGGTTGAGTGGCCCCAGAACTGGTGCACTGTGCTGCCAAGATAACAGCCTTAGGAAGATACCAGTAAAAAATGGAAGCTATTAAAAGCAAACTGAGTTGATGAATTTTCCTCAATTTATAATGTAAAATTATTCTTTGTGTAGTGCTGTCTACATGATATCGGATTTTCCATTATTAGAGGATTTAAAAGCCACTTTGGACTAAAGGTTATTTACATTTCTAATTTCTCACATTATATGACGGGGCATGACTTTAAATAGTGGCCTCCCAAACATGTTTTTATAAAGGGACAATTGTTGGCTTTCTGATGAATCTTTCTTCTTTTACGTGTTTATTTTTTTCATGTACTATATTCTCTTTGGTTCCAGCTAGCAGAAATACCCAACATTTGGAGTCTTTTCATCTGAGCTTCCAGCTGTTTACACGGACACACACACATGCAACAGGGGCACATTTAAAAAATAAGCTATTTAACTTGATTACCTCTATAAAGAATAAAATTAGAAAAAGAAAATTAAAAATTTTAAGAAAGTAAAAATAAGCCTTTTTTTGATATATAATGTACATATAAAAGAGTGCTTAAATCATAAGTATTTTTATGAATGTCCACAGATGAAATAGACCTAATGTAATCAACAGTCAAATAAAAAAATACATGTCCAGCGTCTGAGAAGCCCCTTCCTCTGCATCTTTAGTCTAGATATCACCTGAGGAAGAAAACCTTGATTCTGACTTCTATCTTCATAAACTAGATTTTCTTATTTTGAACTTTTAAAATAAAACAACATACTATGTTGCAACCTTTTATGCTTGCTTTCTTTTACTGAAAGTTATTCTTCTATTTTTTTGACCATAACAATAGTTTGTTATTCTTATATAGCAGCATGGGACTTCATGTGTGACTGTACCCTACTTTGTGCAGTCCCCAGTTGTTTGAGTTTTGTGTTGTTTCCGGTTTGGGGCTTGAATGAGTAGTGCTGCTATAAACGGTTTTTCTATTTTCCTTTAGTCAGCATGTGTATTTCTGTTGAATTGCTGGGCCACATGATTTGCATACTTCATCTTTAGTAGATACTGACAAACACTGTTCCAAAGAGGTCATACTAGTTCACACTCCTGAAAGCCATGTATGAAAATTCAAGTTGCTGCACAGCCTCAGCAACACTCATTCTTGTCAGTTAAAAGAAAAATTTAGCCATTTTAGCAGATGAGTAGTGGCATCTCACTGTGGTTTTAATTTCCATTTCCTGTTGAATAATGATAGTTTGAATACTTTTTCATATATCTTTTGGCCATTCCAAGGTGCTTTTTAGTGAAGCTCCTATTCAAGCCTCATGTCCATTTTTCTGTTGTATTGTCTGCCTTTTTCATATTGATTTGTAAGAGTTATTTGTGATTCCTTTATTGAATACATGTATCTAAAATATCTTTTCCCATTCTGTGGCTTGTCTTATCACTTGCTGAATGACTTTTTTGTGTAGGACAGAAGTCCAGAAGTCTTTAATCTTAACAAAGTATAATTTATTAACTTTTCCTTTAGGATTAGTGTTTTTCCTATGTTTTCTTCTGGAAGCTTGTTTTCTTTTTTTTTTTCCAGTGCTATGACTCGGATATAAACTTATTTTACCTTCTACTTTTAAAGCTACAATCTGTCTGGAATTGGCTTTTATGCATGGTGTGAAGTAGGGGTCAAGATTAGTTTTTCTCCATGTGAATATCTAGTTGATGCTGTACAATTTGTTGAAAATGCCACAATACTCCCTCTGCATTGTGGTGTCACCTTCGTCTTAACTTACATATTTATCTATATGTGAATCTGTTTCTGTTCTCTCTATACTGGTCCCTTGGTCTGCTGTCTATCTTTGTGCTGCACTGCCTTAATTATTTTAGCTTTATCATCCTTATGTCTTGATACCAGGTGGTATAAATCCTTCAGCATATTCAGTTCTTCTTTAAGATTTCCTTCTTTATTCTAGGTCCTTTTTATTTCATATACATTTTAGAATCAACTTCCTAATTTCCCAGTTTCCCCCAAAACACTTGCTGGGATTATGATTGGGACTAAATTAAATATATACATCAATCTTTAAAATATTGAGCATTAATGTCCTTTCTGTATCTGTCGAAATGATTTTTTATTTTTTTTGTAATGTGAATTACATTGATTTTTGGGATATCAAACTAACCTTGCATTTCTGGAACCAATTGGCTGTGATATTTTATTTTTTTGATACCTGACTGATGTAGCCGTTTAGACCTGGAGTTTTTGTTATGTGATAATTTTAATTTCAGGTCTGACTTAGCCTATATTAAGTTGAGGAGTGCCCTGAATGCCTATCACTTTCACATCATTGTAAAAAAATTTTAAATAAAATCATTTTAAGTTGGGGATGTACTATGCAGCCATGTGCTACATAACAATCTTTTAGTTAATGATCACATATATGGCAGTAGCCCAATAAGATTACAATGGAGATAAAAAATTTCTATTGCCTAGTGATGTTGTAGCCATCATAGTGTCATAGCACAATGCATTAGTCATGTGTTTGTGGTGACACTGGTGTAAACAATAAACAAATTTATTGTGCTGCCAGTCGTATAAAAGCACAAATAATTAAGAATAGTACATAATACTTGATAATTATAATAGATAACTCTACTACTTGTTTATTTACTATGCTATATTTTTATTGTTAATTTAGACTGTTTTTCTATTTATAAAAAAAGTTTTAGGTAGAACAGTCTCAGGTAGGTGTTTCAGGAGGTATCCAAAAGAGGGCATTGTTATCGTAGAAGGTGACAGCTCCAGTTGCAGTATTGCCCCTGAAGACCTTCCAGTGGGACAGTGATGTTGATGATCCAGCCCTTGTGTAGGCCTAGGCTAATGTGTGTGTTTGTGTCTTAGTTTTCAACAAAAAGTTTCAAAAATTAAACAAAATTTAAATAGAAAAAGCTTATAGAATAGGAATATAAATAAAATATATTTTTGTACAGCTGTACAATGTGTACTTTGTTACAAAGAGTCAAAAAGTTAAAAAATTAAAACGTTTATAACAAAGTTACAGTAAGCTAAGGTTAATTTATGATTGAAGAAATAAGTTATTTTAATAAATTTAGTGTAGCCTAAGTATACATCATTTATAAAGTCTACCATAGTGTGCAGTAATGTCCTAGGACTTCACTTTCACTCTCCACTGACCCACTGACTCACCCAGAGCAACTTCCAGTCCTGCAAGCTCCATTCATGGTAAATGCTTTATATAGATAACCATTTTAAATCTTTTATACCATATGTTTTTTTCCTCTACTTTTTCTATGTTTAGAAGCACAAGTAGTTACCATTGTGTTATAGTTGCCTACAGCACTCAGTATAGTAGCATGCTGTATAGGTTTGTAGTGTAGGAGCAATAGGCTATACCACATACCCTAGTTGTGTAATAGGCTATTCCATCTAGGTTTGTGTAAGTGCACTCTATGATATTGACACAACAATGAAATCGTCTAACAATGCATTTCTCAGATCGGATCCCTGTTAAATGATCCATGTCTGTATTTACATTTTTTCCAGCATCAGTTTTGATACATTATGTTTGTAAAGTTCATTTCACATAAATTTTAAAATGTGTGTGAAGGTATTCCTTGTATCTTCTTTTAAAAGAAAATGTCTGTAGGATCTATAGTAATGTACTATTTTTATTCTCACATTTGTATTTTATGCTTTCTTTTTTTATAATCAGTTTAGCTTTTGACTTAGATTTTTCTCTATTGTACATTTGTTTTATTTTGCATTTAATGTCTACCCTTATATTTATTTCCTTTCTTCACCTTACTTTGAGTTTGACTTATTCTTTGTGTATCTTCTGGAAATGGATAGAGCATCAATCTTTAGCCCTTGTTTTTTTCCTAATATTACATTTAAGCCCATGAATTTCCCTCTTATCACAGCTTTAGCTATATCCAACATGTTTTGATTTGTCTTATTTTCATTATTTATGTAAAATGTTTTGAAATTTCCCATGTCATGTTTTCTTTGACCCAGGGTTATTTAGAATGGCCTTACTTAATTTCAAACCAGCTTGACATTTTCTGGTGTTCCTTTTGTTGTTGATTTCTAGCTTAATTCCACTGTGGTGAGAGAACATAAATTATTTTAGTCTCTTTGTATTGTTGAGACTTGTATTATGGCTCAGCATAGGGTGAAATTTGGTAACAATTCCAGAGGTACTTGAGGAATGTTTTTGTGTTATCACTGCTGAGTGCTGTGTCAGTGTATTTGTCAATTAGGTCAGATTTCTTTGATTTTGTACTTTGTTTTTGAGACGGCTCCAGGCTCATCCTCCCCTCACCATCCTCTTTCTACCTTTTTGCTCATTAAATCTCTTTGCCCTCTTGCTTGCTTTTACCAGAGCTTCTTCTTTTGATCTAGTTTCTTTTTGATCCATACATGTTTTCACATGATTTCATTTGGCTGTCTTCCCCTTAAAATTCTGGTTTCAGTCATTGCCCCTTTTCCCTTTTGTTCTGTAGCTTTGCTCAGCAGGTCAGCATGGTCTTCTTTGTGTCCTTTACACCTTATTTGTTAAAGGAGCCTATCAGATAGCTCCATCAGCAGGCATTCATTAGCACATGTTATGGGATTTTTGAAATACCTGACATTGTTCACTCAAGGGACTTGTGAGCTGGCTGGAAATTATAGGATAGTTAAATATACAGATTTAATAGTAGCACAAGGAAGTATATAATATGAACTCTATGTGTGTCGTAGGGTAGAAGAAGGTGCAGTCACTTGGGCTGGAATGGCTTTGTAGGGAACTTGGTATTTGGTCTGAAATCAAAAGATGGGAAATAGGGAATTTGCAGAATACAAATTCAGCGACAGGAAAACTTAACTACTTTGTGTTTGTATTTCATAAATTACTTTGGCTGGAGAGGACGACATGAGTGCACAAAGTAGTAGTGGCCTGGTCCATAGAGGTAGGCTGGGACTAGGTCATAAAGAGCCTGAAATGCCAAGCTATTATATTTAGACATCGTTCTGCAGCTACAGAGGCAAGGCATTGGAGATGATGAATATGTGCACAGGGATTTGATGTGGTGAATGTAACATTTTTGGGAAAATTATCTGATGGTTATATACAGAATATAATTGGAAGGAGTTCAGTAAAATCTTGAAAAAATTATGTGATTTGAGATAATGTGCATAGAAAGATTGTAACAGATGAATACAGAGTCTTAGGAGAAGGGAGTTGATTCACTTAATAATGCTTAAGAAATACAGCCTAGGTTTTTAAGAGACCAGCAGTGCTGTGGATAGAAATAGAGACATAGGGAGGCAGAGCAAAATTCAGACACAGGTGTCAGAATGTGCCCAAGACCAGAGAGCTGAAGCCACGCTGCAGAGGTGAGGTTTAGCTTAGGCAGACTCTGCAACTGAAAAGAGCACAGGTGTCAGGAGGTGTCAAGATGATGGATGGAGGGTTCTCTGGGATGGAAGGATCCCAGAGTTCTCTCTAAGATAGCAGAATTTCAGGAGGTTTGTGAGGACTTAGGGCTAGCCATACCAGCTGTGGAAGCCAATGTAACCTAACATTGCTGTCCAAACTTATAATCTCTAAAGTAACAGACCAAAATCGATTAACAATAATAATAGCACTATTAAGGAAAAGCACAACAAGCTCTCAAACCACAAGTGAAATTCATTTGTGCCATTTGGGGTTCACTGTTAAAGGAATAAGCTATTCTTCATGTATCCTCCTGTTTTGAAGGTTTCCCTGAAACTGTCCAGTTTTGCCTCAACCAAGGCGATTTGCTAGGAAACAGGAGAGAATTCTAAACTCCAATTAGCCAGTGCTATTGGAGATTAATAACACTTTAGACCTGCTGGAAGCGACTTCTCATCTAAGCTTCTTCGTACTGTGTCATAGCAACAATTTACAAATTTTAATAATAGATGTCCTGTTTGAGAAATTGCCTTTCCTTGTGCTATGGGAGGTTTTATGATTAGACTATACCTCTTTCCTTGCAGTTGTTTTCAAGGCATTTATGTTACCGTTTTTGCTTATCAGTAATGGTTCAAAAATTTTCTAACACAGAGCAATTAATATCTGTCAGTAGTAATAAATTACATTTTTCATCGCTTGTGACACACTCTCAAATGCTGTTTGAAAGTGCCATAATTATGCATCATCATGCTATGTAATTTTGGTGCCTGGTGTAGGAGTGCTTTAGGGGTATGATTTATATTTTCTGTTTTTTTGTTTTTTTTTTCTGAATTAATAGGGTAGGTGTAAGGATTAGGATATAAGTTGGAAAATGATACTTTGCAGAATAGTTTGTATTATTTCTGTTCTTCTAAAGCAGTCTGTCTTTTAGAATTGTTCATGTATTTTATAAATATATTTGTGTATGCAGATTGTGTATATTATAATGTTACCACCAGTAACTTTTGCCTTATAGCACTAGAAGGGACAACATGCATTGAATGCATAGAATATATGAACGTTCTGAACATATTTTTCATTGCCATAGGGAAGAAGTGGATAATATTTGCAAAATTTTTACCTCTGTAGGATCCTTGTCATTTAAGCACAGCAGGCCCATCCTAGTGCTCTGTCTTAGCCGTGATTACTGGCCACAGATAAGGGCCTATGACGGACAGAGCACCCAGGCCACCTTCTGCTTATTTTTGGCCCCATTCTCTTCTCCTTTGGCCATGCAACCTGGTGTTGACAGTTGATTTTAGCCTGGTGCTTTTAGGTTACCTATTTGTACTCACCTCTGGCTTAATAGATTCCAACTTGCCTGGAGGCTCTTGCCAATTGTCTTCTCCCACTCACTGCTGACCTCTGACTCAGTCCAGTGAGAGACGATGAGAAGGGTCAGAGGATGGGGGAGGGAGGCTGCCAGAACCAGGGTAAAAAATAAAAAAGGACTTCAACCTACTAACTAAACCTCTCAAATTGCAATTGTGCTTAAAGCGCATACTGCTGTCATCAGTGGCTAATTGATGAGCCCACGACTATGTTCAGTCATTGCTACCTGGTAGCCATTCTTAAAGTGAGCAATATATTTCATTCTATTAGACTATAATCAGCCATTCCCTTCTGAAACAGTGAAGAAGAGCTTTAACTTTAAATTTACAACTCAAATAATATTGCTACTTCAATATGGCTATTATAAAGAGGAATGGAGTCAGGGAGGGACCACACTCACCCGACAAGTCTTTGTAGAATATCTACTATCCCCAAACAAAGTGCTAAGGGTATGATATTCCTGAGAAATACAGTTAGGAGATGTGGTTTTCAAAATAATGCACAATGATTACAATTAAATCTGTCTTTACTCCCCATCTCTTAATGTTTTTATTTTTTAATTTTACACTTTTAGTTGGATTTATTTAGTTTAGATAAAATACACATAAGAGTATAGGAGATAGAAACCTAAAATATGGGAATTTTGTGCAACCAATGCATCTTTTGCCTTATCTTGAAACTTCTGAAATTATCAAAGGCTACATTGCTGTATATCATAGCAGCACAGCTGTGAGCAAAGCTGGGGCTTTGCTATTTTAAAATGTTAGAAGAGAAAGTGTATTGAATTTTTCAATTGAATTTAAAAAAGGTGTCAGAGAATAGAGACTTGTCTTCTTACATGGGACTCAAACTATCAGATCCCCAAATAGAATTTTAGCAATTAATGCTAGTTAAATGGGTTTCAGCAAGTCAAACCTATCTCCACAGAGCTATGATTGCAGTATATTTTTAATCATGGAAGCATTGAAAACAATCAGCTCACATTAACTTTTAAAATAGAATTATAAAGCAGAGCCTTTCACTCTGCTAATTCCTTTGTTTAGGGAGTCATCAGGTATTAAGTGAGTCACTTTAGAATGAGCGGCTTATTGTAAGAGTTTTAATATATTAAATAAGAATAACAGAAATCAAAGTAGAAAGAACCTTGGAAATTATGGTCACCTCACTTGACACTTGGTATTTCATTTAGAAAACAAATAGCTAAAAGTATTAAATACAAAAAAGAAACTAAAGCTGCTCACTGGATGGGGCATTGGTAATTGGTAGTTATGGTTGTAAAGGAATAACGGCATTAGGTTAATTGGCATAATGTGAAAACAGATGCTTTATATTTTCAAACATCTTATTAGTGATTCCCTATTGAGCTCCCTTTTAAATTTAATATTTATGCAGGAGTTCATATTTTGAAAATGTTTATAGTCGTTTTAATTTGTTGTGTCTTTTATGTGAGGTAGGTCAGTGCATTTTTTCATATGGGTAAGTCATCATTTAATAGATGGAGTACCTGTTATGTAGTAAACAGATGTTTCTGCCCTTGAGGGAATTACAAATTAAATTTACCTCTTAGTATCTTACTATTCCAAAAGATCTTACCTTTACTTAATCACATATATCCTGCCAGCAAAACTGGTTTTCAGAAAATTGTGTCCCAAAATAATACTAACAGTTATCATTGATTAAGGACATCCTATGTGCCAGGCAGTATACTGAGTTCTTTGTGCATGTTGTATAATTTAATTTTCATAACAGTTCCATGAAGCAGCTACTATCTCAGTTTTACAGATAAGGAATCGGGGCTTGAAGAGGTTCAGACCATGTACGTTGTATGTGAAGTTCTAGAGCTGGTAAGTGAAGAAGTTAGTGTTTGAAACACCTGCTGCCCTGCCCTGCACTGTACAGTGTCCTGTGGTAACAACTGTGGCTACGTTTATTGAGCAGCTGCCTGGTGGTGGTGGTCTACCAAGAACTTCACAGCATATATTCCTTTACTACCCACAACAATTTTAGGTATTTTATTCCAATCTACAGATGCAGAAACTGAGCTGAAGAGCAGTTAAAGAACATTAGAACATTCTTTTTATTTATTAATTTTTAAAAATATTTTTGAGACAGTGTTTTGCTCTTGTTGCCCAGGCTGGAGTGTAATGACACAATCTCGGCTCACTGCAACTTCTGCCTCCCAAGTTCAAGTGATTCTCCTGCCTCAGCCTCCTGAGAAGCTGGGATTACAGGTACCTGCCGCCACACCCAGCTAATTTTTGCATTTTTAGTAGAGACAGGATTTCACCATGTTGGCCAGGCTGATCTCGAACCCCTGACCTCAGGTGATCCACCCGCCTCGGCCTCCCAAAGTGCTGGAATTACAGGCGTGAGCCACCACATCCGGCCAAGAACATTTTTAAGAGTACACAGCTATGAAGAAACGTAGTTTCAAAATAGAGTGCTCTGCCTCCATAGTCTGTTGATGTACCTATATTCCAAACTGCTCCCCTTTCAACATGTTTTCATGTGCGTGATAAGGATATATAACCAATCTGAATTGAAAGGAGCTGAGCACATATCGGTGAGTGACTGAATGGTGTTTTATTCAGAAAGTTTGTTTGGAATATTTCTTTTTCTCAATATGTTCTTCCCTTCTTAGCCTACCCCATCTTCAGTGTACTCCATCTCTAGATGACTAGGGCCCTCAAACCGTTTCTTGTTCCTTACCCTTCCAATACAATTACATGTTGAAAAGGCTACAGTAAGTTCAATTGCACTAAGTTCCAAACAATAATGTCTTTCAATTCTTCCCTAAGTTATGAGTATTTGCTGTGATTTTATATATATACATACATATATTCAAGAAAACAAGGTCTTGCTCTATCACTGAGGCTGGAGTGCAGTAGCACGATCATGGCTCAGTCCCCAGATGCTTAAATCAAACTATCTTAACTGATACACTGCAGCCTCAACACTCTGGGCTCAAGCAATCCTTTGCTTGGATAACTTTAGTGGAATTCCAAGTGGTGGGTACTGGCTGGAGATTTTCCTGTGGTCTTTGGGGATTCCTCAAAACATAGCAGTAGTTGACTCCCTTTACATATGTTAAGAGCAGCCTGAGTCTTAGCAAACTGCTTTACAGGATGTTTTCATCTCTTTTGGGGTTACTTTTTTCTGTGGGTATACACTTCTGATTTTACAATGAAAATTAGTGAGAAAATGGGACTCATTTCACAACAGTTCTTCTTTACTTAGTTATATATGCTTCATGAAGCAAAACAAGAGGAAGCTTTTATGTGGATATTGGAAACACAAGAGTTAATTAAAACAACAACAACCCTCTGTCTTTCCCATTTACCAAGTTAAGATGTGTCATTATCTGGGCCCGGCGCGGTGGCTCACGCCTGTAATCCCAGCACTTTGGGAGGCTGAGGTAGGAGGTAGGTGGATCACCTGAGGTCAGGAGTTCGACACCAACCTGGCCAACATGGTGAAACCCTGTCTCTACTAAAAATGCAGAAATTAGCTGGACATAGTGGCTGGCGACTATAATCCCAGCGACTAGGGAGGCTGAGGCAGGAGAATCACTTGAACCTGGGAGGCAGTGGTTGCAGTGAGCCGAGATCATGCCACCAAACTCCAGCTTGGGTGACAGAGTGAGACTCCATCTAAAAAAAAAAAAAAAAGACTTGTCATTATCTAAAACAGATCTTACAATGAGGTTCATTAAGTGAATACCATCTAAGATGACATATAATTTAAATGGATTGGGGAATTTATTTTATTTTCTCTAAAATTTTACCACTGAAAATCTAGTCATTTGGAATAATAGACATTTTTTAAAAATAAAAATAACCCTTGAAGAGTAAACATAGTATAACATTTCATGATTTGTACCTATCTTCTGGAAAAATATTCAACTTGCTTTCTTAGAATTTGGCTTGATGGGATTTGATTTATTTATTTTTATTTATTTTTATTTTTATTTTTTTACCTCTATTGTCTGTTGCTTTTTGGTGATTTCCTTAAATCTATCCTCCAGGCTGGGCGTGGTGGCTTATACCTGTAATCCCTTGAACCCAGGAGGTGCAGGTTGCAGTGTGCCACTGCACTCCAGCCTGGGCAACAGTGAGGCTCTGTCTCAAAAAAAAAATAAAAATAAAAATAAATTTTAAAAAATCTGTCCTACCGGATCACTAATAAATATTCTCTTCAGCTGGGATTAGCTATTTCATCTGTCCATTTGGTATTTAGTCCTTCCATTGAATTTTTAATTTCAATGACAGTATTTTTCATTTCTATAGTTCTGGTAGACACTTTTTCAAATTTGCCAGTTTTTGTTTATACTGTTGGTTTCTTTCAGTATTGTTTCTGTTTTCTTTGATCTCTCTAATCATTTTAATGCACTTTTAGTATCTCTTTTAACATTGTTCTTTCTACTGTTCTCTAAATGTTAATTCTCTTTGTTGTGTCTACACATCATATGTAAATTTAATCTTCAACTGGAAGTCTTATTTGTTTTGCTAAGACAGTCTTGTGTGTCTAGGATAAGGAAACATCCCTTCAGAGTATTTTTCATTTGCTTCAGGCGAGGCCATGGGAACTTTCCTGGCTTGGGACTAGTTTTATGGTTAATGTCTTAGCTGGAGTTTTCTTGACCACTTGACTAGTATAAACAGATCTTACAGCCTTTCTCACAGTACATGGTTGAAGCTTTGATTTCTCAAAGACTCCAGAGAGATGCCAAGTTTTCTTGCTACTTTCTGGTCTAGTGGACAACTGGCATTTTTCAGACATCTGGAACCCCTGGAATGGTCCCAGTTTTATACTGGGATCTGGGTTCCAACACTCCACTTGTGGACCTTAAAATCCTAGCTCCCAGCCCCTCGAACCTAAGTTTCTGTCCATTTCCCCTTGAAGCACTGAGATTGCCCTTTCTTTTGAGCTCAGCTATGAATGAAACTTTTTGAGATGCAGTCTGCCTCTGTCACTGAGGCTGGAGTGCAGTGGCATGATCTCGGCTCACTGCAGCCTCAATCTCCCGGGTTCAAGTGATTTTCATGCCTCAGCCACCTGAGTAGCTGGGATTACAGGAGCAGCCACTGCACCCAGCTAATTTTTGTATTTTTAGTAGAGTCAGGGTTTCACCATGTTGGTCAGGCTGGTCTCGAACTCCTGGCCTTGAGTGATCTGTCCACCTCGGCCTCCCAATGTGCTGGGATTACAGATGTGAGCCAACATGCCCAGCCAAATAAAACTCTTGAGTTCACATTTTGTTTGCATTTTTGGATATTTGTACCTGGAGAGGGTCTGTGTCACCTCAGTCCATTATGCTACTTTACATTTCAGCTACATAAGATTTGCATTGAGGGATTTTGTCAGAGTTTTCACGTGGAGGAAAGAATGTTGTGGAACACAGACCACTGCCAGGGAAAGTCAGTCTTGGGCACCCCGGGGGAGCTGACAGGCTCTCGGGGAGGGAGACAAAGGGCAGTGGCCTTTAAGGTGGGGAATGGAGAGGAAAAGTAGGAGAAAGCACAGAGAGTGGGTCTGGGAGGTGGCGGAGACCAACTGCATGCTCTTACCCAAGGGTGATTCTGCCCTTGCCCTCCAGATGCAGAATTTGTTTTTCTCACTGAACATGGTGACATTTACCCAGCCAGATCAAACGAAGGAGAGTCTTGGGCCCCAGAGGCAGCTGTGTGAGCTTCCCTCATGGTTGAAAGGTCAGGGTGATTTCTACCCATCTCAGGTAATTTTGCAGTGGGTACGTTTTCTGCCCTTTTCCCACCATCCCTGATTCATTTTGAAATGAATCACATACTTTCTTGAAGGAAAATTCTTTGATTAGGCATCTTGGTTCCACATCATTTTATAGTCATATTTTCATTTGAACTGTTAGAAGCAAACCCGGATGATCACTATTTCTTAACTTTCCTTTAGTAATGTTAGGAGCAGAAGTAGATTTTTAAGTATTAGTCACTGCATAGTCTATTTATTTTGAAGTCTTCTGGATTTTACCTTCTAGATTGAGAATTTTCTGTTTATGGCAACTGTTTGCTTCTAACACAGAAACTGCTGGTCTGTTTAGAGATCTTTTGGGTGGGAGTGTGTATGTTGGTTAGGAGGTGAGTAATCTTTAGCTGGATGCTGCTTAACAAACCTTATTAATGTGCATTGAAGATTTAAGTTCTGAAATGAAAAACAGGCATTGGGACTAGCAGGAAATATTAACCAAAATCATGAAGCAGATCAGATGGTAAGAAGATGTAATGTAGACCCTCATGTTTGTTCATTTCTCTCACTCTCTCTCTTCCCTGTTCACTCAACCCCCATTCCCATTCCTGTGGTTTGGGGTTGCCTCTGTCTGCTTATCTAATCCTGAAGGCCAGAACCACACTTACTTCAGAGTATGGGGATCCTGCCCCATAGGCTTTCCAAAGCTTGGCACAATCAGCCATGTAGCCAGGGACAATTTAATTGAACTTGTGAGCACAAGTCATGTCTGGGCCTTCCTTCCAAACTAGCCCCTCAGCTCCATATAAGCTGCCATCCTGAAGCAATAGGTAAGAGGGGTTTTGTTATTCTATTATAAATGATAACCATAATAATAATAATAGCAATAGCCAACACGCATAAGATGGCAGGTGTTATTCCGAGCATTTTAAACACATTAAATCCTTGAGTCCTAATGACCCCATGAGGTAAGACTCTTTTTAGCCTCATCTTCCAAATAAGGCACAGACAGATGTGGTAATTTACCCAGAATCACACGGCTAGCAGGTGGCAGAGCCCGGATTAAACGTGCTCTGTCTGACTGTCCAGAGGTGTGCAGCCTCATGTCCAGCCTAGCTTTGGTGTCCAACCCATGTGGGGGTAAGACTCCGTTACCTGCAGCTCAGGGGTTTCCTGCATCTTTGCCTTTTCCAGACAATGTGCTTGTAAGCCCAGGGTTTCAGCTCTGATCACCATTTTGTTTCTCTGTTCTGCTTTTGATTACTGAGAGGTTTAGTTTGTTTGAGTCTGGCAATGTCCTTTAAATTTTTCTCTTCGGTTTTGTGTCTCACTGCTGTGTTTGGACAGAGGAGATACCTCAGAGGGTGGACTCCCAAGCTGTCTTGACTGGCAGTCTCCAGTGCCTTCTCAGGGGAACATATTCCTTCATTTTTCCCTTTGTTCATGTCTCTTCTTCCTCCTCCTCCTCCTCTTCTTCTCCTTCTCCTTCTCCTTCTCCTTCTCCTTCTCCTTCTCTTTCTCCTTCTCCTCCTCCTCCTCCTCCTCCTCCTTCTCCTTCTTCCTTCTTCCTTCTTCTTCCTTCTTCCTTCCTTCTTCCTTCTTCTCCTTCTACTTCTCCTCCTCCTTCTCCTCCTTCTCCTCCTTCTCCCTTCTTTCTTCTTCTCTTTTTTTTTTTTTTTGAGATGAGATCTTGCTCTGTCGCCTGGGCTGGAGCATACTGGCATGATCTTGGCTCACTGTAACTTTTGCTTCTTGGTTTCAAGCAATTCTCCTGTCTCAGCCTCCTGAGTAGCTGGGATTACAGGTGCGTGCCACCACGCCCGGCTAATTTTTGTATTTGTAGTAGAGATGGAGTTTTGCTATGCTGGCCAGGCTGTTCTCAAACTCCTGGCCTGAAGTGATCCGCCTGCCTTGGCCTCCCAAGGTGCTGGAATTACAGGCGTGAGCCACCGTGCCCAACCATCTTTCTTCCTGTCTTCATTTAGCATTTATTGACTACCTGCCTATACCTGTGCTCTGTGACGGGTGGACAGAGCACAGTCTGTCCTCGGGAAGCTCACAGTCTCCTGTGAAGAATTAGATATGGACATCTGTGCTGTGGTAAACACTCTCACAGAGCCTGGAGGTGGGTGGGCTGGGAGGACATGGAGAGGTTGGGGGAAGACTTCACAGAGAAGGTGACAGTGGAGTGAATTTTCTCCATGGTGCCTCCATGGTAGGCAGAGGAAAGATGTTTCAGGCAGGGAAGCTGCATGCGCTTAGGCTGGAGGCATGAGCAGGCGTGGTGAGTGGAGGGCTGGCCAGTCAGTGCAGGCGATGGGCTGAAATGACACAAGGCTGTCAAAGGGGGCCAAAAATAGAGCTCAAAGGGCCCTGGTGACCTGTCTAGGGAGGTTGGATCTTACTTCCTAAATAATGCAGGTGCCACTAAATAGTAACAAACAATTAATTTACTATTTGGATGATTCATTATTACTACTTTTTGAGAGAGGGTCTTACTCTGTCACCTAGGGTGGGGTACAGTGGTGCAATCATAGCTCATGGCAGCCTCAACCTCCTGGCTCAAGTGATTCTCCTGCCTCTGCCTCCCAAGTAGCTGGGACTACAGGCATGCAACACCACACCAGGCTAATGTTTTAAAAACAATTATGTAGAAATGGGGTCTTACTATGTTGCCCAGGATGGTCTCAAATTCCTGGGCTCAAGTGATCCTTCCACCTCAGCCTCCCAAAGTGCTGGAATTATAGGCATGAGCCACAACACCTGGCCTGATTTCTTTTTGAGAAAATTGTATTTTCCATTTGAAAAGCCAGTAAAATATGAAGTATACTCATATATTCTACTCATATATTCTACTGTCTTTGGGGAAAAACAATTAAAATATGGAAAGACATAAAGTAAACCATCACAGGTTTGAAGGACTTCGGGGAAGGTGGCTTATCTAAATAAGATCTTTTGAGATTACTCTCCAAATGCTTTGTGAGTCTTTAAAAACACTGCCAAAAGCCATTCAAATGTTCTCTCTAGTGAACTTTTCATGAATATGGAAAAATCGTGTTTTTTTTTTAAGCTAGAGTTTTGTGTAGTTAGAGAATATTTTAGAAATGATCTTAAAATTCTAGAGGAGATATATATTTTAAAAATGAGTCACTGCTTATTTTTTCTTCAAATATTTTAATTTTTAGTTCTTTGTTAAAACCTTCCCATAAAAATACTAGGAAAATGAGTGATTGGACCTTTTACTGTGGCATGCAAAAGAGACCTAATCTTGAAACACAGTCATGTTTTAGGAGTGCATAATTATGTGAAATATATTTGTGTGAAATGTCCTGTGCTCCTGGAGGCGCCATGGAGAAAATGCAGCAATGTAAAAGTGTAAAACTCACCATTCTTTCTAGGCTTTTTCATCACAGTTTTGAAAATGCCTGTAGAGAACTACAGAGTAAAACACAAAGGCCATTGTTTTTCCTTTACATGTTTATCTAGGTTAATAGTACACTGCGCATAGCTGTGATGAAGCTCTGTATCTAACCCCAGGTGGCGGAAGGTCATGGGCTTTATAAGCCAAAGGTAAACCTTCCGCCTGTACTCTGGCAGGGAATGACAAATTCTTGAATCCTACAACCAGCAAAAAATGACTTTACCCGAGGAAGCCTGTACAAATTACTTCCATTGTTCCTGGTTGCCTTGATATCAGTATGAGACACTTTGTGAACAGACATTCTGTCTTTACACAAATAGTTGTGCACAGGCCAGGAGCCCATTATCTTGTTATAATATTCAATTTTCTTCTCATTCTTTTAATTGAAACACAGTTGCCCCCACTGCTTTGGGGCAGCAGAAGTGTTATGACAGCCTAAACTCTCAGCCGTCTAAGGGATTGGTTCGCTGGCTTACCCAGCTTTATCTGTTACTTCTCTGTGTGTGCTACCTCTTGTGTCGGACCACAGCATGATGCTATTAAACGTGTACTATCAATCCAGCCTGTGATGACAGAGCACCGATTAGCCCTTTTATATTACTTTGATTTTGAAATTGACTAGTCCCCTAGTCTGTAAATCATGTATTCTAAAATGCCTAGTAATCAAAATAATAACATTAATGATTTTCTAGCACCTAGACCCATAAAGTAAATTAACTGGCCGTAAGAGCTTTGACAAGCAATATGGCTGAATAGACCTATTCTTACCTTGTTGACCAAATAGTTTTGTAATAGTCTACCAATTTCAATTTTAGTTTAAAAACACCATGGGAAAACTCTGCAGTTTAATTAGCAGGAGATGAATTGCATGATGCTTGTAATCAGAAAAACTGGAATAAATTCAATGTTCAATTACTACTCCAACCTCTTCCTCCTTTCTGATGTACCTCTTTAAAGTCACCAAGGATTCAAGGGTGATAATTATTTTTAGGGTAAATTAAGTAATCTAACAAATAATCAGAGCTGTTTTTCAGTTGGTACCTATCGTAGAGTCAATAGCTACACTAGTTGTTTATGATTTTCTAATTGGTCAATCTCAGTGTTCATTGGTTCTAAAATATATTTACTTTTAACCTTACAGATAATGCTAGATATGAGTTTTATGTATATTTTAACTAGATTACATTGCCTGCCTCCTTGTTGGCTCTTAGTTGAGCAAATGGAAACATATAATCTCTTTATCTTCGTACATCTCACACCAGCTTGGATTGGTGTGATATTTTCCAAGTTTTGTTTTACAGAATGTATGTTGTCTTCTAAGTGATTTTTGATATTGAAAAATGTAATTTACAGAATTGAAGAAAGAGTGTCAAAAAACCAGATCAAAGCCAGAGACCTCAAAAACTGGAATGAGGGACACAGACACCCACAAAATTCTTTTTACATTATCCAGCTCTAATTCTTCTAGACCCTTGGCTTCACTCTCCTTTATTTATATAAACTTCCCTCATTTGAGAGGAACATAGCTGTAGGCAGCTCCTGGATTATTTCCTTTTAGCCTGGGAACGTGAGAATAAAGAGAACTTTTCCCTTTTAGCTTTAGGTTGAAAAAAATCACAGGAAAGGATTCTGATTGGTCCAGCTTAATATCATGTGCCCACCCCTGGACCTAATGTGGCAGGGAAATCATTCCTGATTAGCTGGGTCACATGCCTGCCTCAGTGTTATAGGGGCAGTGCTTGTTACCAGAAGAAAGACAATTGGCTTTGAGCCAGTCAGCTATGCCAGTTTGTGCCTATCACAGAGTGAATCAGACATATAAAGTAAAATGATGATAAGTTCTGATCTAGGTGGTCCACCTTTTTTTTTTAAATTTATTTTATTTTTTTGTTATAATACTTTAAGTTCTAGGGTACATGTGCACAACGTGCAGGTTTGTTACATATGTATACATGTGCTATGTTGGTGTGCTGCACCCATTAACTCGTCATTTACATTAGGTATATCTCCTAATGCTATCCGTCCCCCTTCCCCCCTCCCCACAA
>NW_012106030.1:6363951-6364489 GCF_000951045.1 Mandrillus leucophaeus | reverse complement strand
CCACTCCTAGTTATAGCCTAACTATAAAACTTTTGGGTGTTCAGGCCTGGTGTGGTGGCTCATGCCTGTAATCCCAGCACTTTGGGAGGCTGAGGCGGGTGGATCACCTGAGAACAGGGGTTCGAGACCAGCCTGGCCAATATGGTGAAACCCTGTCTTTACTAAAAACACAAAAATTAGCTGGTTGTGGTGGTGCACACCTGTAATTCTAGGTACTTGGAAGGCTGAAGTATGTTAATTGCTTGAACCCGGGAGGTGGAGGTTGCAGTGAGCCAAGATCGTGCCACTGCACTCTAGCCTGGGCAACAGAGCAAGACTCCATCTCAAAAAGTAATAATGTGAGATGCCTGGAACCAAACACAAGTGTCCAAGATGTGGTTTGACTTGTGCAGGGATGATTATACCCCAGGATCACACTCAGTGGTTTTAGAAGTGGAATTCTTTCTCTCTTTCTACGTTTCCTCCTTTCCTTTCCTCCTTTCCTTTCCTCCTTTCCTTTCCTCCTTTCCTTCCCTTCCTTCCCTTCCTTCCCTTCCTT
>NW_012106030.1:6325582-6358796 GCF_000951045.1 Mandrillus leucophaeus | reverse complement strand
CTTCCCATCCCTCCCTTTCCTCCCTTCCCTTCCCTCTTTCTTTCCTCTTTCTTTCCTTTTCTCTTTCTTTCCTTTTCTTTCTCTTTTTACCTTTTCTTTCTCTTTCTTTCTTTCTTTCTTTCTTTCTTTCTTTCTTTCTTTCTTTCTTTCTTTCTTTCTTTCTTTCTTTCTTTCTTTCCATTTTATTTTAGATTCAGGAGCACATGTGCAGGTTTATTACAGGGGTATATTGTGTTGATGCTATGGTTTGGGGTGCATCTGAACCATCACTTGGGTAGTGAGTATAGTACCCAATAGGTAATTTTTCAACCCTTGCTCTCCTCTCTCCTTCTCTCCTCTTATAGTCCTCAGTGTCTGTTTTTCCCATCTTTATATCTATGCATACCCAATGTTCAGCTCCAGCTTATATATGAGCATAAGTGGTTTATGGTTTTCTGTTTCTGTATTAGTTTGCTTAGGATAATGGCTTCCAGCTGCATGCATGTTGCTGCAGGGGACATGATTTCATTCTTTTTTATGGCTGCATTGTATTCCAGGGGTTATATGTACTACATTTTCTTTATCCAATCCACCATTGATAGACACCTAGGTTGATTCCATGTCTTTACTATGGTGAATAGTCCTGTGATGAACATATAAGTACATATGTCTTTTTGATAGAAGGATTTATTTTCCTTTGGATATATACCCAGTAATGGGATTACTGGTTTGAATTATAGTTCTATTTTTATTTCTTTGAGGAATCTCCCAGCTACTTTGCAAAGTTGCTGAACTAATTTACATTCCCACCAACAGCATATTTTTTTTTGCCACAGCTTCACAACATGTGTTATTTTTTGACTTTTGTTTTTGCAATTTATTTTGCATTTTTAAGAGGTTCAAGGGTACATGGGCAGGTTTGTTATATAGGTAAACCAAGTGTCACAGGGGGTTGGTATACAGATTATTTCATCACCTAGGTAGTAAGTGTAGTACCCAACAGGTATTTTTTTCTGATTCTGTCCCTCCTTCCACCCTCTACTCTCAATTAGGGACTGATTTTTTTACCTTTTCATAGTAACCATTTTGACTAGAGTGAGACAATTATCTTCATTGTGGTTTTGATGGCATTTCTCTAATGATTAGTGATGGGCATTTTTCATATGTGTATTGGCTGCTTATATAGTTTCTTTTGGTGAGTGTCTATTCATGTCCTTTGTTCACTTCTTTATTTATTTATTTTTGAGTTGGAGTTTTGCTCTCGTAGCCCAGGCTGGGGTGCAATTGTGTAATCTTGGCTCACTGCAAGTGAACTCCACCTCCCGGGTTCAAGTGATTCTCATGCCTCAGCCTCCCAAGTAGCCAGATTACAGGTGCCTGCCACCATGCCCAGCTAATTTTTATATTTTTAATGGAGATGGGGTTTTACCATGTTGGGCAGGCTGGTCTTGAACTCCTGACCTCAGGTGATCCACCCACCTCGGCCTCCCAAAGTACTAGGATTACAGGTGTGAGCCACTGCACCTGGCCTGTTGTCCAGTTCTTAATGGGGTTGTTTGTTTTTCTTGTTGATTTAAGTTCCTTATAATTCTAGATGTTAGGCTTTCATTTGGTCGCATAGTTTGCAGACATTTTCTTCCATTCTGTAGCTTGTCTGTTTACTCTGTTGATAGTTTCTTTTGCTGTGCAGAAGCTCTTTAGTTTAATTAGGTCCTACTTGTCAAGTTTTGTTTATGTTTCAATTGCTTCTGAGGATTTAACCATAAATTCTTTGCCAAGGCCAACGTCCAGAATACTGTTTCCTAGGTCTTCTTCTAGGATTCTTGCAGGTTGAGATTTTACTTTTAAATCTTTAATCATTTTGGGTTAAAGCCAGCTTTCCAAGCACCATGTATTGAATTAGGGAGTTATTTCCCCATTGCTTATTTTTGCTGATATTGTCAAAGATCAGATGGCTGTAGGTGTGCAGCTTTATTTTTGGGTTCTCTATCTGTTCCATTGGTCTTTGTGTCTGTTTTTGTACCAGTGCCATGCTGTTTGGGTTACTTTAGCCTTGTAGTATAGTTTGAAGTCAGGTACTGTGATGCCTTCAGATTTTTTCTTTTTCTTTGGATTACTTTGTCTATTTGGGTTCCATTTTTGTTCCATATGAATTTCAGAATTTTTTCCCTAATTCTATGAAAAATGATGTCAGACAGAAATAGCATTGAGTCTGTAAATTTCTTTGGGGAGTATGACCATTTTGATGGTATTGGCTCTTCCAATTCATGAGCATGGAATGTTTTTCCACTTGTGTCATCTATGATTTCTTTCAGCAGTGTAGTTCTCCTTGTAGAAATCTTTCACCTTCTTGGTTATATGTATTGTTAGGTGTTTTATTTTTGCGTATGGCTATTGTAAATGGGATTATGTTCTTGATTTGGCTCTCAGCTTGTACATTATTGGTGTGTAGAAATGCTACTGATTTTTGTACAGTGCTTTTGTATCTTGAAGCTTTACTGAAGTCATTTATCAGTTCTGGAGCCTTCTGGCAGAGTCTTTAGGGTTTTGTAGGTATAGAATCATGAAGTCAACCAAGAGATAATTTTATTTCTTCTTCTCATATTTGGATGCCTTTTATTTCTTTCTCTTGCCTGATTGCTCTGTCTAGGATTTCCAATATGATGTTGAATAGGAATGGTGAGAGTGGGCAGACTTGTCTTGTTCCATTTCTCAAGGGGAACACTTGCAACTTTTGCCTGTTCAGTATAATGATGGCTTGTGGGTTTGTCATAAATGGCTCTTTTATTTTGAGATAGGTTTCTTTGATGCCTAGTTTTTTGAGACTTTTTATTATGAAAGGATATTGGATTTTAATCAAAAGCTTATATCTATTGAGATGATCATAAGGTTTTCTGTTCTTAA
This sequence comes from Mandrillus leucophaeus, assembly GCF_000951045.1. Classification (NCBI taxonomy): domain Eukaryota; kingdom Metazoa; phylum Chordata; class Mammalia; order Primates; family Cercopithecidae; genus Mandrillus; species Mandrillus leucophaeus. The sequence continues at coordinate 6,355,913 of NW_012106030.1, read as the reverse complement.
TTCTGTTTATGTGGTACATCATATTTATTGATCTGTGTATGTTGAATCAAACTTGCATCCCAGGAATAAAGCCTACTTGATCATGGTGCATTAACCTTTTGATGTGCTGCTGAATTTGGTTTGCTAGTATTTTGTTGAGAACTTTTGCATCTACGGAACCCTTTCCTTGAAGGAAATTTTATGCAAAGTCCACTTTGTATAATAGGTAAAAGAGGTTCTTTCCTGCTTGCAGGGAGTTTGCAGGACAAGGAATAAGGCCTATCTGTTCATGTCTTATCTCCCCCATTCACTGTGATGACTGCTGAAACATTTTGAGAGAACTCAGGGTTTTGGGGCCCCCCTCAATCTGAAGGATGTATTGTTAAAAATGTATTACACATTTTTATGAATAAAGTTCAAGTTTTCAGATGTAATATAGCTAAATTAAGTTTCTGTGCTACTAAAATTCTCATTTCCACATGACCAGCTGTCAAATCATATCTTCTTATCCCATAATGCAGAATTTTTCATGTTTTCCTATTAAATTTAATTTTGTTCCATATTTCAGTCTGTCAGGATCGTTCTGGGCCTTGATTTTGTTATTAAATATATATTATCATTTCTATCCTCCCATAATCTGGGCGTTTGGCAAGTGTGCTATCTATGTGGTATCTAATTATTTTTATAAGCTTATTGAAATAAATAGGGGTCCGTGAGAGAGGCCCTTCTTAAAATTGACACTTGGACAGTAGTGTACTTTTTTTGGGGTCCAAAGACCTTGTACCCAACATCCCTAAAACTAAACTGTCTTCTACTCTAAAACTGTCTATATTGCTTGATATCACTATCTACTTATGCCTGAAATCTAGGCACGATCTTGATGTTCCCCTTCCTTTTACTACATACTTGCAATTTTTCACCAAGCCCTGCGATTTTACTTACTAAATATTTGGAAACTTTTCTGATTTCCACCTCTCTACCACCGCCCTTGTTAAGATTCTCCTTTTTTTCTCCGTAGGCAGCAATAACCTCCTAAGAGGTGTCCTTTCTTCTCGTCTTTTCTGTTCTGCACTCATTCCCAACGTTATCTGTCTAAACAAAACCTGACTGTGTGGTTCACATGCTGCAAACCCTCCATTGGCTTCCTGTTGCCCATGGGACAAAGCCCAGTATCTTCAACATTGCACTCAAGTTTATGTTCTGACTCTCTTGCATCATCTTCCAGCACTTCCTAAGCTGGGCTTGATCACTCATGACATTCAATGAATGGCTTGTAATTTCCTCTGTGCCTCATGTGATTTTTTTTTTTTTAAATGGTCTCCTTTAAAATTCTCCTTCCTCATACAGCCAATCAACTTCTTTTTGTCAAAGCTTACTTGTTTTTAAGTGTCAGCTTAGGTGTGACCTTTCCCTAGGGTATTCCTTGAACCTTTTGAACCTTCTTCTATAGTTGGCCTCCTGCTTCCGTACAAGTCTGGCTTATTAGTGTTTATCTTTATGCCATTGTGCATAGCTCTATCTGCATTTTACGTGCACCTCTCACAAGATGATGAGCTAGTTAAAGGGAGGGTCCACAGTTCACTCATTTTGGTATAATTCACATTTAAGCTGGCATTTAGGAGATACTCGGTAAATGTTTGTTGAGTAAAATAATGATTTAATGAATTACTTAAATGCACATCATCATCACATTTCCCTAACTAAATTTCACCATCCTATATACAAAGATATGTAGACTAGTGAGTCTACTAGCCATTATGTTGAAATGCAAATATTCTATGTTTGATGTTTTCTTCATCTGTCAAACTAGCAATTATATAAATAAATTATTTTATCATCAAGAGCTTCTAACTGAACTTCTTTTTGGCTCCTTTCCATTACTGTGTTCTTTCCTAAATGCGCACAGAAACAATTTTAAAAGGAGTGACTTTCTAATTAAACTGCCTCACTGGAGAACACTTTTACATGGCTATTTTTTCCCAATAGCTTCAAACAATTAAACCTGGGTTAAAATAACATGAATTTATTGATAACTCACTGTGATATTTTAAGAAATGGCTTCTGACACTAAGCAATTTATAATCTCATTGGGAGATGAAGATATATATACAAAATAGGTAACATTAAAATACATCAAGGGGTAAAGTATCAACAGGAATAGTACAGATGATAAGTGTATGGCATTTTGATGAAACAGTAGTGATTTAAGCAGATAAAAAGTAACCACACCACATAATATGGATGGACAGAGGCCACAGGTAAGAAGTATAGATTATTTATTTATAATCAGACAAACGTCCAAGAAACAGAGCCTCCTTTGATTTTGTGTTGAGCTATTTGTGAAGCCAGTAGGACTGTTCTAGAAATGAACATGACAGTATACCTAAACTTAAAAATTACATATTGTCTGGAATAGGGCAGACTATTTTATTAGAACTTTGTGATGAAGTCTGACGGCCATTGTCATCAAATAGGACACCTCACTGACAGAGTTTCTGTCCCCTTGAAAACATATTAAACATGGAAAACAAAGAACTGAGCATTGGGAAAGCCATTGAGTGCTGCCCTAAATGGCCATTGTCTATCATGCTTCAGAAAAGGAAAGATGTTTTTACCCAGGTTGTTTTTTTTGCCAGGTTGCTCCTAGGAAGATATGGAAACGAAAGTTGGCTAGCTTATCCTATGGCCAGAAGGAAGTACAACATGAAGCAAAATTTTTTTTTTCAAGAACCCCATTCATTCATTAATTCATTCACTTACCTTTATCCATTATTTATTGAGCACTGACCCTCTGGAAGGTACTGTGTCAAGCTATAGTGAGTTCCATGTTCACTAAAGCAGTGTTATAAATTTGATTTCCCTTGTTCAACCCATCAAAATAATATTATGTCTATCAACCAGATGTAGCCTATTGTAAATTAAAGAGCATGGCCTGTGTAAGTGAGAAATATGGGTCTACTCGTGCCTTGGGCAAATTCAACAATTCTGTTCTCGATTGTAAAATGAAAGGGTTGAACATTTACTTTCTCAAGTCCTCTGAGGCTCTAAAATATAATGATCTAATTAATTTTGATGGCCTCCTGGCTTACACTTTAGTATTTGTGAGTTTGTTTAGTGCCTGAACATGCTGATTGAGTTGACTTTGCGAACTTGCAAGGAAGACAGAGTTCTGAAGCACAGTGACAGCAGTGGGCTCATTTAAATGAGAGAATGTCCTTCTGTTTGTAGGGGATGTATAGATGTATAAACTTTCATTCCTTAGGTGTTTGAAAACTTAGTGAACTAGTATTCATTATGCTATAGTTAAAATATTTCTGTGCCTGGTTAATTGAGATGCGGTACTTTGATTTTTATGGCATTTTATGTGAATAAATCTTTAAATACACTGCTTGAGTGCATGGATATTACTGATATTTCAGAAACGGCATAACTGTATATCTTTTTATATCTGTTATATTCGATTAAATTGCTGTATAAAGTTTACTCCATCAACAAAATTGAGCATTTTAGTTATATGTATGTAAGTGTGTACGTGTGTGTGTGTGTGTGTGTATATATATATATGAAATTACTAAAGGCATGTAACAAATATCTTGAAGTCATTTTTGAAAGGGAGTATTTTAATGTGCTCAGTGAATAATTTCTCTCTGCCTGAAAGCTACTGGTGTATCCTGGGAAATATTCAGAGGAGAAGATAAAATTATTTAGATTTGCAGTTTCTTGTCATGGGAGGTGAAGGCCTTTTTATTATTATTATTAATGTGATGGGAATAGTTCCATCACATCGTGTCTCTGCACAGCATCCTGAGAACAACCTTTTCATCACATAAATACAGTTCTGTTTTTTTAATACCTCCTGCCATTCCTTCCCTCCCCCTCTTCACCACTTTCCCTTTGAGAGAGGAGGATAGCACTCCCTTCAGATAAAGGTTTCCCAAGTATTGACAAAAGGCAGGCACATGGTGATAGTGGTAGAGGATGGGGGAGGGGAGGGTTGTTCTTTGTCCCAACATGACCCAGGTCTGAGCTGGTGAGAAAGTATTGTGTCCAGAAACAGGTGTATGTTCTTTTAAGAGCAAATTTCTTATATGTAGAAATTGCAGTAATTTTTTCAGAAAAAGAGTCAGGTTCTGACCTGATACCTTTTCCTTCTTCATGCGTCTCCTGCAACCAGAGCTCCTGGCCTGGGTCTCAGAAAGCACATCCTGCATATAATGGTACCCAGGGCCTAGACGGGGCCAGAGTCTTCTTGGTGATGGGGGTGAGCAGGTCAGGCAAGATCTTTACTCTCAGAGAGTGAACAGTCTCCTGAGGGAGGCACACAGCAAACCTGGACATAGATGCAGAAATAAGGAAAGGTCTGACAGCAGCTATGCTGAGAAGGGAATGTGGGAGGAAAGGGACCTGGCGCCCAGCACGTCTCTTCTCATCACTCCCATTTCTGCATTTGGAATTCTGCCTGAATGGAAGGCAGGTCACAGGGCAGACAAAGTGGGCATTCCATAAGCCCCCTTTTCTGTGTGTTTTTGCCCCTCAGTGATGACTTCTTCCAGTTTCTCTTAGGATTCTGCTTTGTGCCTTATTGTTATTGAGTGGAGCATGGCCTATGCAGACGCTTTGGTGATTTAAATGGACTGGGTGGAGCCTTAAGATAGCAAATGAAGATAGTAGTAGAAGAGAAGTTTTAGAAGGATCAGGAGCTAGTACTTTTGCATTTAAATGAATTTCAGGGCTAGTTCTTTTAGTGAAAAAGCTATAAATTCCTAATACTTAGTAATTTTTCTGTGTTTGCTTCTACCTCAGGGCCTCTGAACTGGCATTCCCTGTGTCTGGAACAGTCTCCCCTCTGATATCCAATCCTCAAGCTCTTTGAGTTTTTTTTTTTTTTTTTGAGATAGGGTATTGCTTTGTTGCCCAGACTGGAGTACAGTGGCATAATCCTAGTTCACTGCATCCTTGAACTCCTGGGCTCAAGCAATCTTTGCACCCCAGCCTATCAAGTAGCTGGGACCAGAGGTGTGTGCCACCACACTCAGCTAATTATGTTTATCTTTTGTAGAGGCAGGGTCTCACTATATTGCCCAGGCTGGTCTTGAACTCCTGGGCTCAAGTGATTCACCCAACTTAGCCTCCCAAAATGCTGGGATTATAGGCTTGAGTCACCACACCTGGCCCTTGAGTCTTTATTTAAGGGTTGTTTTCTTCAATTACTACTGTATTGAGAATTAGACCCTCTTCCTAGCACTTCATGGCACTTACATGATAATATTCCTGTTTCTTGTCTCTCTCCATTGGCTGCCTCCTCCCCAAATGTAAGTCATATGAGACCAGTGATTTTGGCTTGTTTTGTTCACTTCTGCATTCCCAGTGCTTAGAAAAGTGTCTTTAACACAGTAGGTTCTCAGTAAACATTGTTGAATTAACATAATTTTTTTTAAAACTTTATTTTTAAAGTGTTCCTAATAGTAAAATCCATTAGAAAACTCTCACAAGAGCTGTTTACTTTTGGGACTTAGAGGTTGGGAGAGGATTTCTAAACATGTTGTGGTCCTGTCCTGGGAAGGACCATGTGGCCAAGAGCAGGCCGGGTGGATCAGAGGGAAGCCAGTGGCCAAACCATGGGTCTCTCAAAGGGGAAGTGGTGGGGCCAGTGGTGGGAGTTTGGGATAAGCACCCTCTGACTTCTACACTCCTGAGATCAGTCAGATCTAAGTGTGGACATGAAACTCATCCTTCCTGTTGTTTGGTGCTGAAGGAAGTGAGTATAAAATAATGTAAGCATGAAATGTTTACAGTGTATCTCCATTTATGGGCTAAGTGAAGACAGGATCATAAGTGTTTATGATTTTTAAAAAGTCATGTTAGAATTTGAGCATTCTGAAGGGGCAGCTTCCTCAGATGAAACCAGCTTTTCTATTTGACTAGCTAGTTTACTTTTATAATGTCTACCATGAAAATCTTTTGCACTTTTTTTTCCTGAAAGATTTCATGGGAATGTGGCAAGCAAAATAATGGCCCCCAAAGATTCACGCTCAAACCAGGATCTGTGGATAAATGTTACATGGCAAGGGGGAATTAAGGTTGCTAATCAGCTGACCTTGGAATAGGGAGATGATCCTGAATTACTGTGGTGAGTCCAGTGTAATCATAAGCTCCTTTCAATGTGAGACAGGGAGGTAAAAGAGTTAGAAGCAGAGAGAGAATGTAAAAAAGACTCGACCATGAGCCATGGCTGGCTTTAAGGATGGATGGGGGCCAGGAGCCAAGGAGTGCAGATGGCTTCTACAACATGAAAAGACAAGGACAGATTCTTCCCTAGAGCCTCTAGAAGGAACGTAGCCCTGCCAACACCTTGATTTTAGCCCAGTGAGATGCGCCTCAGACTCTGGCCTCCAGAACTGTTAAGACAATAAACGTGTGTTGTTGTAAGCCACCAAGTCTGTGGTAACTTACAACAGTAGCTGTAGGAAACCAATATCGAAAGAGCAAGGGGAGACCTGTCTATACGTTTTCACAGCGCATCTACTTAGCAGTGCTATGATTTCTGGTATTCTTTGGGGGAAAATTAACAGCCAAAAGCAGAACCACAAAGCATTTTAGAAGTGTATGACTGTGAAATCTAGCAGCGGCCACAACAGAACTAGAACTACTAGACAACCAGCCCCCTCAAGAGATTATGACCTATGACTCCCACCTCTCCTCCACTGCCACCGGCTCCACTCTTAGTCACATCCTCTTCGTGGGCAGTGACCACGAGCTCACAAAACGAGGTTCATGATGTCAAGACTCAAGATATGGATACTCCACCAGAGCCTGGGTTAAGGAAAGAAACAGGTAGGAAATATTCGAAGTTAGTACACAGTGCTGCTTTCAGGATTCTTTACTAGCAGATGTTTAAAAGTCACTGCTCTAAAATTACTTGGAAAAGCTTATAAATATGAATTTCCTGTAATTCACATTTTATCAGAACTCCTATCAGCTGTATCACAGCTTGAAAAATACCAAAAATGCATTAGAAAAATCTTTCTGTTTAAAACTAGATTGATCCCACATTTACATGGCAAAAGAAGGCCATTACTCGGCAGGCAAGTAAAAGCTTCATTTCAGAGAGCTTGCGAAAAAACTCAAAATAATTCACTTCTACCCAGGCCATTTGACAACTGTTAGACTTAACTTTACAAAATAAAATGAAATCCTACCACCTGCTGCTTGAAATCTCCAATTAATGCTGTAAAAAGTGCCTTCATTTAAAAAGCCAATGAGTAAATTTCTCCAAGCTGGGTGCAGACATTTCTACAAATTTACTGTAACCTTTTGCTCTTGTCTGCAGTAAGAGAGCCTTCCAGATTCCGAAAAGAAACCAGAGCTGATTTACACCTAATTGTTTAAGAGCTAAACTCTTTTCGTTCATTAGCTTCAGTTATTTAAGATACTGATAATTCACACCTCATCTGCTGCTATGTGTGTTTGGTAGAAATTGTGAAAGAAAATTATTGAAGCTTGCCAACATTCCACCTATGAATTAAAACAAGAGTAATTTTGCACAAACCACAGAAGAGAAGGAAGGAAGTGGCAGGCTTTTAAGATAGACCTAGCAAGTAGGAGAATCACCATCTTCTAGCAACTTGAAAGCAGTGGGAACGTTCAGGTCTTTAATCTCTTCCTTCCTATCCTGATAGGTTAATCAGAATGTTCTGAGAGGTAAGGCCCTGGACATCTTTGACCTGCCCCCTTCCATTTACCAGATTAATTGGGGGACAGTCAGTTGTGAACATCGGTCAGGCAGGGTCAGCTGATAAATAGCACATGGTTGTTACTTGCATCATGTGCTGCTAGCAAAACCAGCAGATGGATTTTGTCATTCCCAGCCAGTTAGCAGGTCAGGGGCTGGTGTGGAAAGAGTTGACGAAAATAATTTGGGGCTGTTGTGGTTGATTATTTCTAGGAGTATGGAATGCCTGGCAGATAGGACCTGTGGGCATGTCTATGGCCTTGCTTAGAACTATCCAGGGTCTCTGATTAACCCTCAAGGTGTTTCGCAATGTAGCTCTTTTGACTGGTCTGGCTTCGTCTCTCTCTCCTCGACCTTCATCTCAGAAGATGGGTTTCTTTAGTTAGATTTCTTGAGAATCCCTGCTTCTTCAGTGCTTTGTTCTTACTTCCAATTCCTACCTGGAATGTTCTGTTCTCCCATCTCTCTTTTCTACAGACCACATGGAAAAGCCCAGCAGGAGTACAGATTCCCTGGGAAGACTTTATAATTTTCACCCTCTCTGATCTTAACCTTTCACATTCACTCACTGAATCACAAAACTGGCATCTCATCCAGAAGTTTATTCTCAAAAAGGTACCTCTGTTATTTAACACCTAATTAACTCAGTATATGACGCTATATTTTGTGGGTACCCTGCCATCTTCTCAAATGCCCTCCCTTTAGTTTTTGTCATACTCCTGTCTGCTGCTTTTCTATCTTTTTGTTCCTTCTCAGTCTAAGAAGAAAGATCAACCCCCTTCTCTGCATATCTTTCGGTGTCGTGTTCTAAGACTTATATCACAAGCACTTTCTCTTCGGTATCTCTACACTCCAAATCTCCCAGAACACCAGTCTGACATCCTGGCTGCCTTCCAAGTATGTGAACTGATGCCACAGGATTTTCAAACTTAAGAGATTTTAAATCAAATCCATTCTTTCTGGATCATTGTGAATTATGTCTTCCCTGTATATTCTACTCAGATGCTTAAGTGAGAAACCCTGGAGTCATCTTTTGGCTTGCGTTTCTTCCTTGCTACCTCCCACAGGATACTGTTCGGTCTATTTCCAACATAGCTGTGGAATCAGTTTCCACCTCTTGACTCTGCTGCCGTTAACCTAGATCATATTCTCTCTGCCCATGAGCATTCCTGCTTAAGGGGTTGTCTGCCTCCACTTTTGTTCTCCTCTAATTTATTCTTGACACTGTCACAAATTATTGTTCTGAAACACAGATAGGATCACAGTCCTATCATTCTTAGAAACTTTGGTGGCTTCTTGTTCACAGGAGTGGAGCCTCTCTTTTGCATGCAAGTCTTGCCATAGTCCGCTCTAGTTTTCACCCCTCATGCTCACATAGGGGATGGTCCAGCCATAGTAGTGACCACACTGAACTTGTGAAAGCCTTATAGGAACCTGGTCAGATTTCAGCTTCTCTGGGAAATCTTCATTGAGCCCTTAGTCAGAAATAATCATTCTTTTCTTATGGTACTATTAGCACTTTGTACACATCTTTATTATGGCATCTATTATGTAAATTATTATGTATTATGAAGATGATCTATTTGAGGCTAGGGACTGTGTCTTTTGTTCATCTTTGTATCCAAAATGTTAGCACAATTCCTGAATCTTAGAGATTTGAGGCATAGCTTTCTGTGGAAGTTTATGAATCAATGGATGTTTATTTCCAATTAATCAATGGATGTTTCCAATTAAAATATAAATCCACTGTGGGCAAGTATTATTTTTTAGACTTCTTTTATCCTTATATAGTGCTGATCACACATATAGTAAGGAATAAACATTTGTTGATTGATTTTTTGATAAGGATGTAAGCAAGAGAAAGTGGTAGGAGACAGGCTTGTAGGCTAAAATATGTAAATGTTTCACAATGGTGTGTAGTAGTGAATAATTGCTGTATTCGATTTTGTTATAATATGCCGACTGTTTTTACTGTTCTGACATTAATGGAAGCATGTGGTTTTTAAAACAAGAAATCAGTTGCTATGGTTTTTTGGGAATAATTCATTTAGGCTGAATTAGGTAGTCACATTAAAAAACAAAAAGTAGTTTTAGACCTGTCAAAGAGCTAGAGTCTCAGGACATAATATTTGTGTGTGTGTGTGTGTGTGTGTGTGTATGAAAACTTTCTAAGAGTTCTTTAAACGTAATATATAAAATATAAGTAAATAATAGGCTTGCCAACATTAGAAATTTCATACCACTTAAGTGAAGAGTTAAAACAATCTGACTGCCTGGTGTTGAGGACTGCTTAGGAAGGGGAGCTGGTTAGTATATTCAGCAAGGTTGACTGATTTGTAGTCACAGGCTAATATTCAGTTTTTAGTGTTCTTTTGTGAGCTTCCTATCCATCTTCATATCTATATTTAGTATGTATATGTAGATATACACACATATTTGTGTGTGTGTATCAAGTTTAACTGCATGTTTTTCTGGTCAGGAGAAGATGTGTTTACTGCTTCTCCTAGATTGATTGCACCTAACAAATTGTTGAACATGTTACAGGTGCTCAGGAGTTACTTACTGACAGCTTCATTATCATCGTATATCTAATTGAAATGGTATCTTTAGCTCCATTCTTGAAATTTAAAAAAAGCACCCAGAGTCCCACAGCAGTTACGCATTTTCACTTTTTTTTCTGGAACTTAGATCTAGCAACCATTTATAAAAATCTGGGTATGGGAGGGACCCCCAAATTGGAGGAGGAGACTTGGGAGTGGACTTAAACATCTTCATCCTCATTGCTCTTTATGCCAGCTGTTGCATGGCTCCAAAAGGAGTATTTCTAAAGCACCAATCTGATGGAAACATGTACCCACACGTTTATTATTTTCTAAATTGATTGCATTATTCTGTTATATGCTAAGAATATAAAGATGAATAAGACGTGGTCCCTTCCTTTAAAACTTCGTCTTTAAGGCTCCTTTAAAGTAACATTTAGAATTTAAGTGAGTCAGGGCATTCACAGAGGAGTTAATCAATCCGTATAGTCTGGGTGGTAAGTGCTACCTATGATAGAGGCAGATCTGGCATGCTGTGGGATCACCGAAGAGGGAGCTGGTAGCTGAGACCAGACTTGGGAGGCCAAGGTGGGCTTCCTGGAGAAAGGAAGGCTTGAGGGTCACTGTGGGCTCATCTTCCGTAGTGGTTCCCTGTCATCCTTGGGCAACATTCCTGAGAGGGGGCTTACAAAGCCTTTTACCTTCTGGCTTCTGCCACCCCAGTTTCGAGCACCAGCGCACACCACACATGTGTGTGTACATATACATGTGTGTACACACATTCACACACACGCTCACCAAGTGCATCGGTTAAAGAGCACTGAGCAGATCATATTAGGAATGACTAATGACTCCATTTTCATTACCTTCTGTAAAAGAATACCCTTGCTCTCTCTCATTGTTCAAGTCATGCTTCAACACATTGGAGTCATTTTTCAGTTCTCAACTTTCCAAGGAAAATGTGCTGGCAAAGGTTGACTTTGGTTAAATCCAATGTCTTTTTACAACTTCGTCTTATTTGGCCTCTTTGTCCCATGAAAGTGGCATTCTCAACACTTGAGTAATCTTAGATAAGTTACTTAAATGATCTTTGCCTCAATTTCCTCAGTTATAAAATTAGATAATAATAGTATTATTATCATAGAATACCTGGTACAAAGCAAACCCTGTAAAGTGTTATTCTTTAGCTCTCTGATCACTCTCTTTTAAAAAGGTTCTTTCTCTTTCTTTCTTTCTTTCTTTCTTTCTTTCTTTCTTTCTTTCTTTCTTTCTTTCCTTCTTTCTTTCTTTTTCTTTCTCTTTCTTTTCTTTTCTTTCTTTCTTTCTTTCCTTCCTTCCTTCCTTCTCTTTTTCTCTCTTTTTCTTTCTCCCTTCCTTCCTTTTCTTTTCCTTCCTTTCCTATCTTCCTTCCTCCCTCCCTCCCTCCCTCCCTTCATTCCTTCCTTCTATGGGGTCTGACTCTGTCACCCAGGTTGGAGTGCAGTGGCGCCATCTTGGCTCACTGCATCCCCTGCCTCCCAGGCTCAAGCGATCCTCCCACTTTAGCCTCCCAACTGGCTGAGACTACAGGCACACACCACCACACCTGGCTAATTTTTTGTGTTTTTGGTAAGAGAGGGGGTCTCCTCACTGTGTTACCCAGGCTAATCTTAAACTCCTGAGCACAAGCGATCCTCCTCTTGGCCTCCCAAAGTGCTGGGATTACAGGTGTGAGCCACTGCACCCAACAAAAAGTTATTTCTGTATTGGAACTTTGATAGCCATCTTTGATTTGCTTTCTATCTCTCTGTCTTCTCAGCCTCCTTCATAGACTCTAGTTTATTCTGCCTCCCCTTAAATGTTAAGGTGTCAGAGTTTGCTCCCTGACTTCTCAGGCTGATGCTGTGATCCATCCTCATGGCTCCACTGACTCCCACATTTCCCCAGTACAACTCAAATCCAAACTGCTTTCAGAGTAATTATTCTACAGTTCAAACCTCAGCACCTTTCTCCTCTGCTTAAAACCTTGCCAGGGGGACTGGGTGCCATGGCTCACACCTGTAACCCAGTACTTTGGGAGGCCAAGGTGGGCAGATCGCTTGAGCCCAGGAGTTCAAAACCAGCCTGGGCAACATGGGGAGACCCCTGTCTCTACAAAAAATAAAGCAACAGACAAAGAACAACCCCTGCCAGACACTCCCCTTTTCAGGACCAAACTCCTTGGCTTGGTTGACAACTCTTCTTCCACCAACCTCACCCTGCAGGCCTTACCTCTCATGACCTCCTCCCCTTACTTTCGTTGCTTCACACCCCAGGAACCCTTTGTAGTTCCTCACATGTGCCTCACCAAGTGCACAACCTATAACCTGCATGGCCTTGCTTATCCTGCTGTTTCTTTCACACCAGCTTTGGTATTCTCTCCTCTCATGTCTTCACCTTAGGTGTTTAACAGCTTTGTCCTCTACACCATTGTGCCCCAGGCAGATGTCTATTAGACCATGAGAACACAGTGTGCCCAGTTGCATACGTAGCCATTTCCTTGAAGAGCAGGTCTCTGATTCTTTGTATCTTTAAAGCCTAAGGAGCAGTGGTAGTGGTTGGTACAGAGTTGTTGCTCAGAGAATGAACAGCTGAATGAATGAATGAATGAATGAATGGATGGATGGATGAATGGATGGATGGGTGAATGAATGAATAAATGAATGAATGAATGAATGAATGAATGAACGAATGAACTGATAAAAGTGTTTATAAATTGCAAAGCTGGATAGAGAGCCCATTCCCAGTGAACTCTGGTGATGCCAGTTTTACACCACCTCTGACTGTCAGGGAGAAACTCTCCTGAATCTTCCTTTTTTTTTCTGTCTTAAGAGGTTTGGCAGGAATCTGTGCACCTGGTGGACATCTGCAGTTGATCCAGATTGTCACAATCCTCAGTGTTAAGTGAAAGATCAAGGATGAGGTCAAGGTCATTAAAAATAGCAACTCTCACTTTTATTTCCCATTGATGGGAAAGCTAAGCACATGAAGTTTAAGAACGGTTTGACCTCTTAAGCCCTTTCAAATATGTAGTGGTCATAGCCATCTGCTGTCTGCATCAATTGTACTTTTCTTTGTAAGTACCATTTTGGTGGTTACACTGGCAAATGTGGCAACTGTTGTTAGCTGCAGATCCTCAGACACGTGATAATTTATAAAGAGAGTGGTTGGCATGATCCTTATCCAATGCCATTTATGGCTTATTTTGATAAGCTAAGAAATTCAGAGAGGTAAGGCAGATGTGCAGAAAAATTTACATGGATTGTTTACTTAATGTAGAATTTTCTTTTGGGGGTTATCTGTCATTTATGCATCCATTCAGTTATTCATTTGCCAGTGTGTTCCACCTCCAACAATTCAAAGGCCTTTCCAAAGTTAAGGTAAAATTGTCGCAACTTGTATGAGTCTCACAAAATAGATAACCAGGGAAAGTGAGAGTGTGTACTCAATACACAAAATATGACTTTCTGGATGCCGTTTCAAGCAGGAACCACAAAGCGCTCTTCGTGTGTGCATAGAGTTCACCTCGCTCGCTCATGTACAGAAGTGCCAACCTCTCCTAGGTGTCCTTTGTGACCACATCATAAAATTGCACGTGGTTTCATCATCTAGTTTTAAAATGTGCAGCTTAAAATGTACTTAAGAAGAATGTGTAGTACCTTTAAATGTAAAATTGGACTGTGTGAATATTCTTAGAATTGTATTCATAATGAAGTCAATTCAGGTAGGCACAGTTTCAATGATATTATGAGCTCCATCTTAATAGCTTTTTCCAAAAGTTTTCTGATAGAGGTTTGCCTTGTTCCATTTAAACCCAGCTGTGGAATTCATTATTGTGTGCTAAATTCATTTGACCACTGACTTTCTGAAAAGGAGAAAATCAGGTTTTTTATACACACATACCCATACAGGAGTATACACTTTAATCAGTCTTTTTTTCTTAAAAGTTCATCTATTTGCTGAAAAAGGAAATATACTGTTTAGAAAAGGAAAATATATTCAAATAAGCAAAAAGGATTGAAAATAATAATGGCTTTAGTGATAATAGGACTTTATAACTTCTCCATTTAAATAGTTATTCAATTCTTGCTTGTTTTTATTTTGTGTTGTAGCATATTCTATTGCCTTATGAATACGCTATTGTTATAGCTGTAGCTCAACTTTTTAGTATATTCTTATTTTTAGCTTTCGTTTTAATGAAAAATAATATACATAAGCTTTAGGAACATCTAAGGAAAACAGATGGCTTTTCAGACTTTCTTTACCCTGAAATTAAACCTCTTGCTTTTAACTTTTGAACTAAGAATAAAAAAAAGTTATAGATGTTCTCATACTGTGTATTAGTGCCTGTTATACCCATATCCCACATTAACATTTTTATTTCCACTGAGATTTCTGATATAATCAGGTATTAAACCTGTGGTTATTTTGGCAATTATGCCTTTTACGGAAGGATTCCAACAGCTAAACCCTAAGTTAGGAAAAAAGAATATAATTTGACTTCATCTGGAAAAAAATTATCCTAAAAGATGGTTAAAAGATTCAATAATAGTTTACAGTTTTTAAAGAAAAGCTCACAGGTAAAGTTCTTGACTTTTCATTCAGAAGCAAAAAACATGAAGCTTTTTTCTTTCTCCAAAGTCTCTTCAGGGCTCACACTAGATGCAAACTCATCACACCTATGTCCTATGCCTGAGTTGCCTTTTGTAAATTGATGGCTCTCTGTTCTCTCCTGTTCCTCCAAAGTTTAATTTGTACACTGCCCTACAATTATGATTTATTTTAAAGAATATTCTCTAGTCTTTTTCTCTCACCTTTTCCCCAGATGAGCTCGAGGTTACTCACCCTCATTTGCCCACCCCCACTCCCTACCCAGACCTACTATTTCCATTTTGAACTTTTGAATTTGCTTCTTCTCATCCATGACTTCAGAAGCAGCCTAAAAATTCAAAGTAACATAGCTTTCCCCTATGACTCTTTAAACATTTGTTCAGATTTGGTCTAATTGGTGTACTTAGCAGTTGAGTGCCTTAGTAGTGGTGATGCTTCCTCCAAGGTTCTGTAGATAATGATGGGTGTAATAAAAGGCATCATGGAGGGAGAAGCTTGGGCCTTGGTCCTGGCTCAGCCACTTCCTGCCTATGCCACCTTAGGCATGTTATTTAAACTTCAAGTTCTTTATCCATAAAGTAGGCTAAAAATACCTACTTCACAGGGTAATTGTGAGGCAAGGACTTAGCACATAGTAGACATTCTGAAAACAAAAACAAAAACAAAACTAGGTTGCTTTCCCTGTCCTAACTCCATACGGAGCGCTGTATGTAACCTGACCATGTTGTGTGTGATGAGCTTTGGGGGAAGCGGATGTGAAACAGTGTCATCTCCTCTCTGTAGCACATCTAAATTGTCTGTCATGTGGTACTGTTAGGGTACAGAGAGTAAGTGTAAAAACTTCAGAGATGTGAAAGACTTCTGGGGAGGCGGCCATCACATTGTGTCTTGAAGGGAAAAATGTGGTTGTGAGGAGATTGTGTGAGTGGAGGTGCAGAGGTGAGAAGGAGCTCTGGGGTTAGAGAAGAGGAGGATGGGCAAGTGAGCAGACATCATGAGTCCCTTTGGGGTTGAGGGGTCTAGCTGCAGAGCTGTGGGATGTGTTGTTAAGGCTGAAGTGAGGCCAAATTCTGATGGTCTTAGAAGTTGGGCAGAGGAATTTAGATATGACATAGAACATAACAAGGAGCTAAAATTCAGGTAACCAAGGTGCCCTCTTGAGTGAATTAGCCTTTAGGATGATGAAGAGAGAAGGTCTGTACCCCTTTTGTTTTTTCCAGTGTAGCTGATATGGCTTGGCTCTGTGTCCCCACCCAAATCTCCTCTCAAATTGTCATCCCCACGAGGTGACTGGATCATGGGGGCAGTTTCTGCATGCTGTTCTCGTGACAGTGAGGGAGTTCTAATGAGATCTGATCATTTAAAAGTGACAGTTTCCCCTGCGTGTGCTCTCATGCGCTCACTCTCTCTCTCACTCCTGCCACTGTGTAAGATGTGGCTTGCTTCCCCTTTGCTTTCTGCCATGATTGTAAGTTTTCTGAGGCCTCCCCAGCCATGTGGACCTCTGAGTAAATTAAACCTCTTTTCTTCTTTATAAATTACCTAGTCTCAGGCAGTTCTTTATAGCAGTGTGAAAACAGACTAATGTAGTCGTGAAGTGGTTTTTCAGCTTTCTGACTGTGACCCATAATATGATAAAAATTTATATCCTGATCCGGGATACCCACATATACTGTATTTGTTTCATGAAATAAAAATTTTGTGAAATGATAGTTACCCTTCCAGGGCTGACTGCATAATTTGTGGGGTGCAGAGCAAAATGAAGACATAGGACCTCATGTTCAAAAAGTAGGAAAGAATGCTGCTAAGCATAGTTAAATATATCTTTTTCCATTTCTTCTCCCCTTTTTGGTTTTGTTTTGTTGTTGTTGTTGTAGTTTATTTGCTACTTACTGTCATTCTGAGTAAATAAAAAATTAAAATTTCCATTAATACTAATTTTACTATTTTTATTGTGCAATGCCAATTTTAAGTGCAAAACATAAGAGCATGAAATCAATGAAATTACACAATTGGTATTTCTTACTTTGTACCTGCATATGCATCTTGTTCTTATTAGAAGAATGGAAATACTGTACAAAGCTAACTCAAGTGTTTTTATTTTACTTCTTGGTATGTATACATTCTACCAACCCTCTTTACCTTAGGCTTACTGTTGAGTAAGGACTGAAGAAAAGGAGCGATGGGTTGCCTTATATTTCACTTTCCTTCTATTTTGTCATTTTCAGTGTAAGTGGTTGGCCAATATAAGTAAGAAAGAAAGAACAGGACAGAATTATCCTTGGTCATTTTTATTTCTTAGAATGCCATTGCTTCCTTTCCTCCTTGGAAGCAAGTTCTGGTTTTGAAAGAAAGTGTGGCCTCTAGGGGTTGTCAGCACCCTCTTACTCCCTCACCCTTTGTTCAGATGCTGACCTAACACGCTTGCTTGGTAACCACGAACATACGTATTGTGCCCCTGTCTTCTCATGAGCCTGCTCCAGTTTTTCATTGAACTTCACTTACCAAGCACAAGTTCAAGGATAAAATGATTAAGTATTTCAAGGTGGTTGGTGATAGTAGAGCATTAAATCAGTGGGTAGGACCCTTCAGAGCAGGGCCCTGTGTGACTGCACAGGTTGTATACCCACACAGCCAACCCGGGTACTGCGTTTGATTTTCTGTTGTCTTCTATTTTATTAAAAATAACCCCATTAGTTGCACCCCATTAAATTGATGTTACCATCTACTAATGGATTATAGTTGGCAGTTTGGAAAACACTGGTAAATTAATGAAATGCATGGGCTCCTGTGTCAGGCAGCTATATTAGAGTTCTACTTCCACCACTTGCTGCCTGTGAACTTGAGAATATCTCCGTTTCTCATGTGTAAAATGCAGGTTCTAGTAATTCATAAAGTTATTATGGGAACTAAATTATTAAATACATGTGATATGCTTAGAGCAGTGTTTATTATACAATAAACATCCTATAAGTATTAGTTAATCGTCATTATTATTAATTTATATCTTGCTGTAGGTAAATGTTGAAGAAAAAAATGTTTCTTGACTATGTCAGCATTCCCACTTAACCTAAAACAAGTATTTCCTTAAGTTTACCAACATCTGTGTTTTCTTATGTCTGGAAGTATATAAAATATAATAACCAAATGAAAGTTAATTCAACTGCACTTAATGCAATGGAAATATGTTAAAAATTATAGTTCAATAAGAAATCCATTGAAAGACTACTTTTATTTCTGTTCCTCCTCCCAGATTAAAACAAGTAGATAATTAGTATTTCATAATTATCAGTTAAGAAAGAAGCAAGAATATCTGGAAGATATCATCTGTTGAACTTAAGAAGCCAGAATTATTCCTTTTCAAATGAAATTATTTGATGTACCCCCATCATAGGTTAAAATGCTTGAGAGGAATGTTTTCTATCTTTTCTTTTTTTCCCAAAGGTTATATTTTTATTTATTTTTAAAATAGGCTGGATGCAGTGGCTCAGGCCTGTAATCCCAGCACTTTGGGAGGTTGAGGTAGGCAGATTACTTGAGCCCAGGAGTTCAAGACCAGCCTGGGCAACGTAGGGAGACGTTGTCTCTACAAAAAGCAAAAGAAATTAGTCAGGTGTGATGAGGCGTGCCTGTAGTCCCAGCTATTCAGGAGGCTGAGATGGGAGGATGGAGGCAGGAGGTCAAGACTGCAGTGAGCTATGACTGTGCTACTGCGCTCAAGCCCTGGTGACAGAGTAAGACCCTGTACCAGAAAAAAAAAAAAAGAAAATTGACAGATAAAATGGTATGTATTTTATCTTGTCTAAAGTACAGCGTACATACATTGTTATTATAGATTGAGAGCAAATCTACAAGTCATGACACGAAATGAAAAGAACACAGAATCTGATGGATGCTCAATCAGTATCTGTTGTTGGAGCAACCTTAATCCAAGTGAAAAAAAAATGCCAGCTGGTTTGTTTTGATCTATTTTGAATCTTCTTCCTTGATAATTTTATAATAAATAGTATGATTTTATGGCTCATTTGAATATTTCCTATCGCTAATTGAAGCTACTGAGATCTCTTTTCCCATTGATTTGATATTTCATGTTTGATTCTCTCAAATTGGGCACTAAATTAACATAGTCATTTTATATCTGAGTATAAAACTTGGGTTTGTGTCAGTTGCTGATGTATGGGCATATTTGTGTTAGGTCATCATCTTAAAATGGAGTCCAATAGAATTGCTTAAATGGGCTTATCTTACGCTGTTTAAATACAATTTGGAACATGATAGATATTGCAGGAAAATGTATCTTATGGAAAATTTGTTTTTATCTGCCTTTTATTGGCATCAGTTCCTTGAATTGCAGACTTTATGCATAGTCAAAACAGATATGCTAAATTGAGTACATTATAACTTCTATTTTATGTTAAGATGGAAGATTAACCACTGATTAAAGTTATTATATCTTGAGCAAGGTATCGACTCTGATAAAAATTTATCATCCCCTTCAAACATTACTATGGAGCAGATATAAACACCTTAAATGCTAAGATTCAAGAGATCTCACTTTGACTGTTTAAAGCAAGTCGAAGCATACTAATCTGTAAAAAGCTAAAACAGTTAAATTGAAAACACCCTCACTCAGATTTAATGAGCAATTCAGGCATATTACCTGTGCCAATTAGATTAAGTGAAAAAAATCCAATCCCTTTATTCAAGATGACTGATTTGCACTGATTTGCACATCTACACCATAAACCACTTTACCTTGAGTGAGAACCACAGTTTACAGAATCACTAGCACTTGTCTGAGAATTAAATTGGCTTTGAAAGTGGTTGATACTTGCTTTATACTTATAGTAAAACGTATTATTTCTAGTAGTTGAATATTGGAGCCTTGGATTATCAAAAATGGTACTCGGCAATAACTGGGATTAATAACTTTTGAAAACACGTATCTAGTCCATTTTGATTTTCGTATTTGAGCTAGGTATCGAATCCTTTATATATTTGTATGTAATTTGGAAATAAATATTTAGAGAATGATTTCAGTCTTCTATCTTAGGTTTATTAACTGAAGATTTTAGAAAATTTACAATCTTGATTTCTCTTTTGCTATTTTTTTTAAGCTTCTTTGTATGAATTTTTAGGAAGCCTTCTGAAGCTCAGGAGGTTTTTATGTTTCTGTCTGAAATGATTGCTAATGATCATCGTCAATGGAATGTTTTCATTCAGGTGTGTAAGTAGAAGGTATCTTGTTGCCTGGATGTGTGCTGCTCTGCAGGTTTCTCACTTTCTTCTCCTTCCTCCCAGCCCCTGACCACCTGCAATGGATTCCTATGTTGTAATTCGTTTTGGTATTTTAGCTAAGGTTCAAACTCTAATAAATATCTGCATAGCAAGAGTGATTGGTGTATTCATGAAGTACAATTCTAGTTACATTAATATTGTCAAATGAAGATGGTCTCTATAAGTTTAACTTGGCCATGAGTGAATGGGAATTGTTTAAGTTTCTGCACAAATGTTTGCATTTCATGAGACATGCTTGTGCATTGGAGACAGAGGTTTAGCAAAAGCTTTATGGTGCTGACATCTGTGATAAAGGCAGGAGTCAGAAGAGATGGGATTTAATCCCCTTTCATCCCTGACTGTCTTGATGGCCTCAGGCCTCTGAGTTAGGTTGACAGGACTATGGTCTCTCTTTACTTCACAGCCAATCATCTTGAAAGAGTTGTCTGTACTGCTTGTCTTCACTACTTCACCTCTTTTTTATACCACACCCCAATGTAATCTGACTTTCATACTCTGCTATAATTACTGTTACTTAGATGACCAGAGCAAGGGGATCCCAAATGGCAGGACACTTTAATACTGATTATTCCTTTGGCGTTGACTTCCACTTTCCCACATCTTCCTTGACAGCTTACTCTTTTTCTCCCCCCGTGTTACCTTTTACTATTTCTTTTCGATCTTTGTTTCTCTTCTGCCCATCCCTTATATATTGTTTCCTATAACTCTGTCCCTAACCATTTTCTATTTTCATCCCAAGTTCTGAAACCCATGACTTTATCGATGGTGTTCTGACCATTCCCAAGTGTAGTTCTTTATCTTGGAACTTTGTTCTAATTAACAGACTTATATTTCTAGCCCCACTTGCTGGACATTTCTATCAGTATGCTTAACAGAGGGCTCAAACCAATATATCAAAATCAGACCCCATCACCTCCTTTCTAACCACCCCCAACCCCTTCCTTCTCTTGTCTGGTCAGTCTTGATGAATAGCACTGTTAACCATGTAGACAACCAAGCCATAAACCTGAGAGTCCTTCTTCAGCTCTTCTATTTCCGTCAACTCCCAAGTCCTGGCAGTCATAGAGTCCTGTCAGTATGAGTATTCAATGTCTCTTGTTGCATTCTGTTAATCCTTTCGGCATTGCCTTCGTCCAGGACTTGTGGTGTGCAGAGCAGTGCTGAGATCCCTCCAAACAGTGCTGCCCCCTCAGCCAGGACTGGTGCTGATGCAGACTCCTGTGCTTCAGAACGTCCTGACCCATCACGGCGTGCTTTGTTTCCCATTTCATTGCTTTGAAATCTCCTGGCTACCAGCCTCACTGATCTCCAATTTTAATATGTGTTGCCTTTGGTAGCTTCAGTGTGACCCACGTTTCAGGTGTTCTTTTCTACAGTCTTGTCTGGTCTCACTCTGCTATGATATCTCCACCTCAGCAATATCAATCCTAGGTGGCCGTGGGTGATAATACTTTCCATGATCTCCCCCTCCACATAGCCTGTCATGAATCCTCACCTGCTTCTGTCCATGCAACTCTATTTCCAGGACGCTCCCTCAGCCCTGTGCACCCCACTCCATGTTTAAAGTCCCTTAGTTGCTCTTCATTATCTTCACGATCAAGTTCAAATTCTTGGTCACATCAGACAGCCTTATACCCTGCCACTCCTTAGCCCTACAGCCTTGCTGCAGCCACACGGATCTGCCTGCAGTTCTTGGAATACAACCTGCAATGCCTCCAAGCCTTTGCATATGCTGATTTTTCTGTCCAGAATCTCTTCCTCTGCTCCTTAATGAGTAACTTATCTTGTTTTTTGATTTGTAGCTTCTGTCTCTCTCAGCCTTCATTGACTGCTCTCATCTCCCCACTTTTTTCTTTCCTACTTTATGCATTATCTTAACAGCTTATGTAAGCTTGCATGCTATGCTTTTCATTGTGTGCATTGATTTTTCCATGTAACTTCCCCCGGTAGATAATGCATATCCTGAGGTCAGTGCCTTGTTCATCTTTCTATGGCTGGTGTCCAGCACATGTCTGAGCATGAGGAAGCTCAGTAAATGTTGCATAATAAGGAAGTAGTGAACACAGAATTTTAAAGGAATTTAAAACAGTACTATGTGTTTTCGTTACAGGCAGATACTTCATTTGTTATGATGATAAATCTAGAGTATAGAAGTATGGCTAACTCTTCTGATACAAGGTCATTTGCAGGAAGTTGGACCAACCAGAATTAAGAACAGAAATTGTTTTAGACATGAAGTCTTTGCCCATGCCTATGTCCTGAATGGTACTACCTAGGTTTTCTTCTAGGATTTTTATGGTATTAGGTCTAACATTTAAGTCTCTAATCCATCTTGAATTCATTTTCATATAAAGAGTAAGGAAAGGATCCAGTTTCAGCTTTCTACTTATGGCTAGCCAATTTTCCCAGCACTATTTATTAAATAGGGAATCCTTTCCCCATTTCTTGTTTCTCTCAGGTTTGTCAAAGATCAGATGGCTGTAGATGTGTGGTATTATTTCTGAGGACTCTGTTCTGTTCCATTGGTCTATATCTCTGTTTTGGTACCAGTACCATGTTGTTTTGGTTACTGTAGCCTTGTAGTATAGTTTGAAGTCAGGTAGCGTGATGCCTCCACCAAAAGCAATGGCAGCAAAAGCCAAAATTGACAAATGGGATCTAATTAAACTAAAGAGCTTCTGCACAGCAAAAGAAACTACCATCAGAGTGAACAGGCAACCTACAGAATAGGAGAAAATTTTTGCAATCTACTCATCTGACAAAGAGCTAATATCCAGAACCTACAAAGAACTCAAACAAATTTACAAGAAAAAAACAACCCCATCAAAAAGTGGGCAAAGGATATGAACAGACATTTCTCAAAAGAAGACATTCATACAGCCAACAGACACATGAAAAAATGCTCATCATCACTGGCCATCAGAGAAATGCAAATCAAAACCACAATGAGATACCATCTCACACCAGTTAGAATGGTGATCATTAAAAAGTCAGGAAACAGCAGGTGCTGGAGAGGATGTGGAGAAATAGGAACACTTTTACACTGTTGGTGGGATTGTAAACTAGTTCAACCATTATGGAAAACAGTATGGCGATTCCTCAAAGATCTAGAACTAGATGTACCATATGACCCAGCCATCCCATTACTGGGTATATACCCAAAGGATTATAAATCATGCTGCTATAAAGATACATGCACACGTATGTTTATTGTGGCACTATTCACAATAGCAAAGACTTGGAATCAACCCAAATGTCCATCAGTGACAGACTGAATTAAGAAAATGTGGCACAGATACACCATGGAATACTATGCAGCCATAAAAAAGGATGAGTTTGTGTCCTTTGTAGGGACATGGATGCAGCTGGAAACCATCATTCTCAGCAAACTATTGCAATAACAGAAAACCAAACACTGCATGTTCTCACTCATAGGTGGGAACTGAACAATGAGATCACTTGGACTCTGGAAGGGGAACATCACACACCAGGGCCTATCATGGGGAGGGGGGAGGGGGGAGGGATTGCATTGGGAGTTATACCTGATGTAAATGACGAGTTGATGGGTGCTGACGAGTTGATGGATGCAGCACAGCAACATGGCACAAGTATACATATGTAACAAACCTGCACGTTATGCACATGTACCCTAGAACTTAAAGTATAATAATAATAAAAAATAAATAAATAAAAAAAAATAAAACTTTCTATATTTTGAAAAAAAAAAAAAAAAAAGAACAGAAATAGTGAATTTTAGGCCAAATAAGTAACTCCAAGTCACTGGGGTGGAAAAAGGAACAATTCAATTATTCTGATGAACTAAAACTAATTTGGAGTGTAATTTTTATAAGGATGCAAAATTAGAAATGAAGAATTAAAGCTATATATACTTGTTGGTTTAGGTAAGCCTACTCAGAGGTACTTAATTATTTTCAGTCCCACTTATTGGATATAGACTTTAGAAATCATATCAAAATTTATATAGATTAGGAAATAAGCATGAATTATACATATTATAAATATGTGCTTTATTCTTTGTCCTCTGAATATTTCTGATTTTCATGAAAATCTGAAATATCTGTATCTAAAAATAATAAAATAGAAGTGTAGGAATAAGAACAAAATTACCTGTGATCTGGGAAATCAATGATAATAATCCTACTTTTGTTTTCTGTCTACACGTAGAATATTTTGCTATACCTGTTTAAAGTTAAGGTTAAATAACTGGTGATGAAAATCAATTCTATGCAAATAGTTAATAGTCAAATGTATACATCAATTGCATAACAGATGAGATTTAATACCCTGAAATGGGAGTTGGAGAGTAGAAAGAAGCCAGATATTTCAAACTGCAGTTAAGAACATTTAGCCCATATAAATGTGTGGATAAAATTATTTTTATGTAATATTAAAAATTGCCAAAGAAAAATATGACTTGCGATATTCTTGTTTCTGTAAAGCGTTTCCATTTGAGCTGATGGGACATAATAAGACATGTGGAGAAGATTAGTGATTAAAAAACATTTGGACATTTGGGTTGTATTACTGTGCTCAATTGGAGTCACTCAGAACATTAGCTCTCATTTGATTAGTTTTTCAATCTTCCTTATGATGATTTTTTTTATATTTAATTCAGAAAGGTGGTGCAAAGAGGGATGAAAAGGAGGATATTATGTAAGTTGTGACAGTGATCCCAGGAGAGTTGGCTAACACCCTTTCATAAGGAAGTGTTATCACATGTGAACCTGCTCTTCCTCTCTACCTCATTACTTGCTAAGCTTCATATAGACCCTATCCTACTGGGTCACCCTTCTGGAAATGTTTTCTTTAATTTTCAACAAGATGCTGTGATGACAACAATCTGTATCTGTAAAAAGTTGTATAAAAATTCAATATATTTCACATGTGAGTGTAGTGCACATTAACACTAAGCTAATGGAAATTATTTTTATATCACCTTCTTACGAGTTTTAATTTTAATTCTGCCTCTGGTGACTGAGGTGACACATAAAGAGTATTGCCTTATAAATAGATTGACTTTTTTTATTCTTAGGATATTATTTTATATATTCAATGTCATAAACTCCTTCTTCCGCACTTTTTTTTTTTTTTTTTTTTTGCCAATGCCATGCTGGTTTTAATGAGCTACTTTAAAAAATTAACACTTTGTTTTAAAATTCATTCAACATTGTTACTATTATAGGTAGTCTTAGTGATAAATCCTAGTGAAAGAGCTTCTAGTTAACAGATACCTAAGATTTTTATATTATCTTTATATATAATGATTCTATATATCATTATGATTTCTTCTTATTCATCCTCATAAATCTCAGTTTCAAACACTAAACATATGCAAATATGGATTACAATACCATTTAAGAATAATTTTTAGTAATTTTGGTGAGAAAGCAAGAATGGTAGGCCTAAATTCTGATTATCTTTAACTACTTGAAAGTATCATTAATTATTTGGTAACTTTTAAAATTTGAGAATATTAAATAATTGTAATATTGTTAAACTGAAGTACTGATAAATTGAAACAAGGAAATGCTTTCATTTCAGCTGTCCTAGTTGCAGAAAAGCTAAAAAAACACACAAGCATTTATTTCCTGTTTCAGGAGGGGAAGCAGATTCCTATTTATTATGAACAATACAGTGATGACATGACTTCCCTACCTCAGCAGCTCTGCTTTCATTTTGAAAGCAATAAAATTCATAAGGGATAAGTGAAAAATAATTGAGGAGCATTTTTATTTTTACTAGAGTGTTTGTTATGGCTTTACTGTGTAATATACACTAAAATGTCTGTTCATGTTCAAAGAAAAAAGATGAGAGCTGAATTTAGGTGTAGTGTGCATTCAAGCATTGAATTTGATCCTTCACTTAGTAATTGAATGAGAGCAGTATTGTGTATCAAATTTATCCTGGCTTTTTAGTTTGTTAGCAAATGGCTTTTGCTACAAAGGTTTTTAGGGCAGGGTAAGACTTAAGAAAATAGAATTCCTTTCCTCTGGAAGATGCGTGGGTGTCTGGGATTGGTGGTAGTGTTTTGCACCTTGCAGGAGAATGAGTAAGAGAAGTATTAACACTTAGGGAAAGAAAACAAAAGGCAGGAGGCTCAAAGGAGGGTTTTCTGACCACTGTCTTTTTTAGCAGGAGGAGCAGAGGGTATCTGAAAGGCCTGTTTTTGCCCAGCAGGTATCTACAGGCCTCAGAAAGCGGATCTGGGGTGGCCACTGCAGATACTCTCTCCAGAGCAGTGGTTCCCAACATTTCTGGCACCAGGGACCAGTTTCGTGGAAGACAGTTTATTCAGGGGTGTGGGGGGATGGTTCCAGGATGAAACTGTTCCACCTTAGATCATGAGGCATTAGTTAGACTCTCATAAGGAGTGTGTAACCTAGATCCCTCGCATGTGCAGTTCACAATAGGGTTCGTGCTCCTATGAGAATCTAATGCTGCTGCTCCTCTGATGGGAGGGTGGAGCTCAGGTGGCAGTTCTTGCTCACCTGCCGCTCACCTCCTGCTGTACAGCCCAGTTGCTAACAGGCCACAGAGCACTTCCAGTCCGTGCCCCTGGGAGTTGGGGACCCCTGCTCTAGCGCATAATTTCTGGACACATGTTGTATCATTTTCCTATGGCTGTTGTGACAAATCACCACAAACATGGTGCCTTAAAACAACACTGATTTATTATCTTACAGTTCTGCAGGTTAGAATTCCAAAATGGGCCTTACTGGGTTAAAATCAAGCTTTCATCAGGGCTGTGTGCCTTCTGGAGGCTCTAGGCAAGAATTCAAATCCATGTTTTTTCCAGTTTCTATGGGCTGCCTGCATTCCTTGGCTTGTGGCCTTTCTATCTTCAAAGCCAGCAATGGCAGCTCAAGTCTTGTTTGCATTGTATCAGTCCCACTCTGGGCCTCCTTCCTCTTTTTCACTCCCAAGGACCCTTGCGATTATATTGAGTTCACATGAATAACCCAGGATTCTCTTCCCATCTCAAGGTCAGCTGCTTAGCAACCTTAATTCTATCTGCAACCGTAATTCCTCTTTGCCATGTCATGTAACATGCTCACAGTTTTTTAGGAGCAGGATGTGGACATCTTTGCGGGGTTGGGGCGGATATTATTCTACCTACCACTAGTAACGTAATTTGTTGATCCCTGTGTAGGTTGTACCTCAGTCTGTCTTCTTTCTCTTCAGTTCCCTTTGTTCCCCTCTCTATTCTCCATCCAAATGCTATACGGCCAAGTGTGGCCAGATTGGGGCAAAACCCTGTAAGAACATGAAGAATTAATGCACTGGGCTAGTGGCTAAGTTGTTGGCTCCTTACATTCTACTTCAATACAGCAAATATATTTCAGTGCACACTCTTCCTTCTTTCAGCAAATACCTTCTGAGTGTCTTCTATGTGCTGAGCACTGCTAAGTGCTGGGGATGGAACAGTGAAAAATATGGACTAACTGCCTGATGTCTTGGAGCTTGCACTTGGGTGGAAACTGACAAACACAGTAAGTGCAAGGCAGAGAATTAAACCAGGGCACTATGAATGAATGAGTGGCTACTGGAATTGTAACAAGGAGGGTTTCCTGAGATCTGACTGACAGTATGAAAATGGAGAAAGAACTTTTTAGGCAGAGACTCTGTGAAGAACAAAGTCATGAGGTAGGAAAGAGTTTTCTAGTGAGGAACAGAATGAAGGTCAGTGGAACTTAAGTTTAATGTGCAAGGCAAAAGATACAAAATGCAGTTTGAGGAGGAGTTAAGTGCCAGATCACATCTCTGTAAGCCATGGTAAGGAACTTGGATTCCATATGTGATGGAACAATGTTGGAGAGTTTCTTAGCTGTGGAATTAATTAAATACTTTTAAAATAATCTATTAAGAGCACTTGGCTATTGTATGGAGGATGATTATGAGATAGCAAGAGTGGAAGAAGAGGGACACTAGTTTGTAAGCTGTTGTAATAGCCCATCCAACAGATGATGATGATGAGACCAAGTTGGGAGTGGAGATAGAAATAAATGAATTTATTTGAGATACATTTTAAAAGGAGATTGAATTGAGAAGACTTGACAATGGAATGAATATAGAAACTGAGGTAGGAAGGAAATAAAGATAATTCCGAGATTTGGGGATTGAGAAGTGGTGCCATTTCCTGGGTTGGGGAATCTGGGGGATGAGCAGTTTAGGGTGGGGAAACAGAGTTCTGTTTTGACCACGTTAAGGTCAAGGTGCCTATTGGACATCCAAGGTGAAGTGTCAGGTTAGGCAGTTAGATAGATATATATGTTTTGGGATCTATAAAAAGGTTGAGGCGGAAGATACATATTAGAGAGTCATTAGCACATTGATGGTATTCAAATGAGATTAATCTAGAAAGTGTGTAGATAGATAGAGAAGCTGATCCACGATGCAGCTCTGAGGTGGGCCAATACTTAGAAGTTGAACAGAGGAGGAAGAATTGGCCAAGGAGACTGAGGAGAAGCTTCTGGTAAAACCTGGAGAGTGAATGAAGACACACACACACACACACACACACACACACACACACACACACACCCTGAGATTGGCTGCATTAAAAGCTGCTGAAAGATCAAGGAAATGAGATAATAAGTATTGTCATAGCGACGGCCATTGATAATTTTGACAAGAATAATCTCTTTGGGGTGCTGTTATAGAAGATGGATTAGAAAGAGCCGGGGGAAGTGTGGAGGTGAGGATGAGATCACCACTCCAGACAGCACCAGGTGCTCTGCATTCCAAGATGATGTGCCATCCCATTATTACTTTCCCCAGGAGCCCAGTTTTTCTACCTAAACTTACTTTTATATGATACACAGGCATTCTGTTCTTATACTTGCTGTGTACAATTAGCTTTAGAGGAAGCAAAATTGCTAAAACTCAAGACGTTTCATGAGCAGTTGAAAATTATACTAATGCTCAGTAAAAGGGGACTCAGAAGAACTCTTGAATGTGTGCAAAACTATTATTGGCACACCAAAAATTTCACAGGTGGGCAGTGTGTGGCAAAAAGGATCACTTAACCTGTTGACATTAGTATGAAGTAACACTAACTTCCTGTTTTTATGAAAATCCTAAGTGACACTAAAACTGCTTCTGTGTCTCACTGGGGACAAAACAGCTCAGCCGTAGGTGCCACTCACCCTTCATGAGTCGTGGTTAGAATAGCTGATGTTGCCGTAGCAATAACTGGACAACCATGGCACATAATAACGCTGTCATGGTCTAAATCCACAAATTTACTGTGCAAGTTTAAATTAGTAGTAATAAAGGGAATATGGTAAGGTTTTAAAGTGCTCAAATAATGTTGCCCTTGATAACAAAGGTAATGCTTTTGCAGATTTCTCATGGAATCTATCCTTGCAAGCAGGTGTTTTAAATTTTCAATGTTTTATCTTTGACTTCGTCCATGAAATGTGTCTTCAGTTGCTTTTTACGATGGCATTGACAGAGGGGAAACATATTCTTACTATATATTTGGATTCTTTTCCATTGCAGTTTGGCCTTGTTGGCAATTCTTTGGTGTCAAATGATTTTAATTTTCTGATTTAAGGCCTAATTTACTTTTGAGTATTCACATTGGCCCACGGATCTTGGCCCTGAATGAAGTGTACACGCATACAGATTCTATTACAAATAATACTTGTAGACAATGCCAAACATTTGGTGTTTATATAATGCTTTGTATTGTTATTTCAGTTTAAAGAACATGTCAAAACCTGTTATGAGGCTGACATTGTGCTAGGCACAGGACAACAATTGTGGTGTATGCCTAAAGGAGCTTGTGGTCTAGCAGGGAAGGGGGCAGAACTGGTAAAAGAAATTGATTAAAGTAAGTGTGATCATGAATAAATGCAGTATGTGGGAGAAAATAGTAGTGCAGAGAGGTTGGGTGTGGTGGCTCATGCCTGTAATCCCAGCACTTTGGGAGGTTAGACGGGTGTATCACCTGAGGTCGGAGTTCGAGACCAGCCTAACCAACACAGAGAAACCCTTGTCTCTACTAAAAATACAAAGTTAGCCAGGTGTGGTGGCGCATGCCTGTAATCCCAGCTACTCAGGAGGCTGAGGCAGTAGAATGGCGTGAACCTAGGAGGCAGAGCTTGCAGTGAGCTGAGATCCGGCCACT
>NW_012106030.1:6321643-6323914 GCF_000951045.1 Mandrillus leucophaeus | reverse complement strand
TCTGGCAAAATGCTTATTCTAAAACACATCTGCAAACCATTCATAGCTCTGCTTGGATACAGTTAAACATTTCATTGAATGTGAGTATTAAGACTCATTCCTTTGTCATCTATAGGCCTCTCTTTGTAGTCTCTTGGTAAGCAAGTGCAACATTTGGACACAAAATGTCATCCAAAAAGTCATGTGCATAGGTCATAACTGTAGTCTACTGAGTTTAGCATCTGACTATGATGGTTGTTTTTCAAGGTAATTTCAGAAGGTAGAAATGAATGTCAAACATACCTATTTTTCTTCACTCTTTTCCTCCTTTCCTCTTTCCTTCCTTCCTTCCTTTTCTTTATTCCTTCCTCTCCTTCATTCCTTCCTCACTGGGCTGTATATTTTCAGCTTCCATAATACTCTGCTTATCACCCTTCCTCATCATTCACCTTATTGGAGGTATGTTTATCTCTGTCTCCTCATTGGAAGCAACTCGAGAGAACAGTCCACATCTCATTCATATTTTAGGCTGTCTCCTGGGTTCACATCATGCCTTGCATATAATTGGTCCTCAACAAGTGTAAAAATATATTTTACATTTAATTAAGAGTGACTTCATAGCTTTAGCAATACGAAAGATTATTATATAAAAATAGGTTAAATAATTATGCTCTGGGAAACAGGTTTCCATTAGAGAAATAGAGGGGATTTTAAGACAAAAGATAAAAATATATTTTCTAGACTGTAGGGGTAAT
The DNA here is from genome assembly GCF_000951045.1 of Mandrillus leucophaeus. Taxonomy (NCBI): domain Eukaryota; kingdom Metazoa; phylum Chordata; class Mammalia; order Primates; family Cercopithecidae; genus Mandrillus; species Mandrillus leucophaeus. Next base: position 6,323,180 of record NW_012106030.1, on the reverse strand, counting down.
CAAATATTGTAATAGATTACCAGGGAAGGAGGTAAAATCTCCATCCCTGGAGAGCCTTAAAAATTGGACAGAGAAAACATTTGTGAGAATGGCCAAAGCACAAACCTGTCTTGAGGCAAGTAGATAGACAGAATGACAAATGGTTCTGTGATTCTTTGATTACTTGGCCTGAAGAAGAGAAGGCTGAGGGGAGACATTAAAACTACTTCAAATATGGAAAACAGCTATTATTGCTTTCCAGAGGAAAGCAAGTTGAAGGAGCTTAACCTAAAGTCAGAGATTGAGTTTACATTTTATAGTTAAGGATTTAAAGTCAGAGGTTGTGAAAATCTTGTGGAGATCTGCAAAATAAATGATATTGATTTTTTGGTGAGATCTGGAAAGTCAACTCTATGACTCGGCTGCAGTAAAAACATTTTTTACAATACTCTGAATAGAAAGAATTATTCCAATACATTATATTGAGTGCAGAGCATTCTCTTGGGAAAGGTAAATTTCTAAAAGTAGTATTTTAAAGCACCAAGCATTTTCACTGTTTTGTGGATAGGAAGGGAGAACTGCGATGATAGTTGTGAATTTCTTCTCATCTCAATGCCTATACAAAGGGCTGTGTTAGTAAATCAGTTGCCAAAGGGTGAACAGGAGCTTCGACAGAGCTTTACCCTGCTGGGTCAGCCTTGTTTTGACCACTGAATGTTTTCTCAATGAAAATGTGGAACAACTCGGGGTGGCATGGTGGTGGTGGGTGGGGGGGCACAAAAATACTATCAACTAAAAAGGGAACCCAAATATCTATTAAAAATAAGTATTTGATTGTCATTTCATCATTCAGCCACACGATGTCACAATTGGATTTTGATTTTTCACTGTGTGTTTGTCTCAATAGATGAAGGCATTTTCAAAGCTGGAGCAGAGAGGTCTGAAACACGAGGGGCAGCAGAAGTCCAAGAAGATGAAGATACTCAGGTTGAGGTTCCAGTCGATCAGGTAATCTCCGTGTCTTAAAAAATATGTATAAGCCAATTATACGGTTTTTTTTCAAGTTTTGTGTTATCTCCTACACACTGTTTCTATACCTGTATGAATGAGACCCTCTAAGGTGCTATGTGGCTGATCAATCTTAAAAACATAAAAAAAAACCCTCCCATTTTTTCTCCTCATTTAGACCAAGTCTTTTTAAATACAGAAAATGGTATATCCTTAATAGCATTGAAGAGCAAGATGGGATGGGATTAGATATGAGATAAAGAGTGAGAAATTTTGATACAAAAGAGTATTGGTTTGGAATTTTCATCTGGAAAAAAAAGTCCTTACCCACTTAGAAAGGCATTTTTTTTTAAAAAAATTATACTTTAAGTTCTGGGATACATGTGCAGAATGTGCAGGTTTGTTACATAGGTATACACATGCCATGGTGGTTTGCTGCACCCAGCAACACGACATCCATGTTAGATATTTCTCCTAATGCTGTCCCTCCCCTGTCCCCCCGACTCCCTGACAGGTCCTAGTGTGTAATGTTCCCCTCCCTGTATCCATG
>NW_012106030.1:6317489-6318753 GCF_000951045.1 Mandrillus leucophaeus | reverse complement strand
TGTGGAGTTACAGAATAAGATCAGAGGAGATTTTCATGAAGACACTGACAGTTGAGTAAGATCTGAGCCATAAGGCTCCCCATGGGCCGCCACCCAGGGAGAGGGTAGAAGTGGCAAACTTGACATGGAGGGCATAGGGTGAGACATGAAAAAGCATCGCGGGTCTGTCACCTACAAGTTCTTTGGTCCTAACTGCACATGGGCTGTGAATGAAATCACTCCATTTGATGAAAATGATGTAAATCAAGGTGAAATTGAGGGGACGTCAATGGAGTTGAAGAGTTGGGGTATTCAAGGGTGCAGAGTGGCTCATCACATGGTGCTGAAGTTACTCAGATGGTGACATACAGGGTTGGTCGGATTTCCTTTAAAATGAAGTAGAAGAGGAATTCAAAGAAGAGGTTGAGGATTCATTTGAATTAATTGTATCAAAATCAGGATGCCAGTATGCCCAGGAGATAATTTTGAAGGAGAATTTAATACTGAGCAGGGTGGGTGAGGACACATGGGCTGTAGGGGGCGCATGGAGCCCGAGGGGAATCAACGTGTGAGAAAGACATTAAATCAGGACTTGTCTTTTGTGTTACATTTAATAAATATTAACTGAGGACTTATTGTGTGCAGTGTACCATGCTTATTCTTGGAAAACAAACTCCTAAGATAGGAAAGGAGCTACAGGGTATGAATATGGAAGAGTGAACAGCTCATGTCTCTGTGATGGTCTCTCTCCATGAGATACTAAACCCTCAACAACAGCCCTTTCATATTTTCCAGAGTGACTATTATGCAGTAGGTCTTAGTGCATATTTACCCATCAATCAGATGAATAGTATCTATTCATTAAAAATTCCTATTTTGCATTATTCATGATTGTCCATTAATTAAAGCATGATACCACAACATGCAGCTATTTATTATGTTTTCAAGTAACATTTAGTGGCATGAGAAATGCTCATGATACGGTTTTAAAGTAAGAAATGATTTTTAAAATTATATGTACAATAAAATCCCAGTTTTATGAGAGTGTGTGTGTGTGTGTGTGTGAGAGAGAGAGAGAGATGAGAGAGAGAGAGAGATCGAGGGAGGGAAGGAAAGAATTGTCAAAATATTAGTAATGGCTGTCTCTGGGTCATGAGATTAAACATATTTATTTTTTCATCTTCCAAGTTTTCTAAAATGCATATAAACAATTTATAATAAAAAATACTATTTAAAATATTTTTCTCTAAAAATTAATATTCTGCCTTTAATTTTATATAACATT
>NW_012106030.1:6313275-6315087 GCF_000951045.1 Mandrillus leucophaeus | reverse complement strand
TTTCTCCTCATTTAGACCAAGTCTTTTTAAATACAGAAAATGGTATATCCTTAATAGCATTGAAGAGCAAGATGGGATGGGATTAGATATGAGATAAAGAGTGAGAAAGTTTGATACAAAAGAGTATTGGTTTGGAATTTTCATCTGGAAAAAAAAGTCCTTACCCACTTAGAAAGGCATTTTTTTTTAAAAAAATTATACTTTAAGTTCTGGGATACATGTGCAGAATGTGCAGGTTTGTTACATAGGTATACACATGCCATGGTGGTTTGCTGCACCCAGCAACACGACATCCATGTTAGATATTTCTCCTAATGCTGTCCCTCCCCTGTCCCCCCGACTCCCTGACAGGTCCTAGTGTGTGATGTTCCCCTCCCTGTATCCATGTGTTTTCATTGTTCAACTCCCACTTATGAGTGAGAATGTGCAGTGTTTGGTTTTCTGTTCCTGTGTTAGTTTGCAAAAATGATGGTTTCCAGCTTCATTCATGTCCCTACAAAAGATATGAACTCATCCTTTTTTATGGCTACATAGTATTCCATGGTGTATATGTTCCACATTTTCTTTTTTCAGTCTACCATTGATGGGCATTTGGGTTGGTTCCAAGTCTTTGCTATTGTGAATAGTGCTGCAGTACACATATGTGTGCATGTGTCTTTATAGTAGATTGATTTATTATCCTTTGGGTATATATCCAGTAATGAGATTGCTGGGTCAAATGGTATTTCTGGTTCTAGATCCTTGAGGGATTGCCACACTGTCTTCCACAATGGTTGAGCTAATTTACACTCCCACCAACCGTGTAAAAGTGTTCCTATTTTTCCACATCCTCTCCAGCATCTGTTGTTTCCTGACTTTTTAATGATTGCCATTCTAAATGGCGTGAGATGGTATCTCATTGCAGTTTTGATTTACATTTCTCTAATGACCAGTGATGATGAGCTTTTTTTCATATGTTTATTGGCCACATAAATGTCATCTTTTGAGAAGTATCTGTTCATATCCTTTGCCCACTTTTTGATGGGATTGTTTTTTTCTTGCAATTTTTTAAAAGTTCCTTGTAGATTCTGGATTATTAGCCCTGTCAGATGGATGGATTGCAAAAATCTTCTCCCAATCTGTAGGTTTCTTGTTCACTCTGCTGATAGTTTCTTTTTCTGTGCAGAAGCTCTTTAGCTTAATTAGATCCCATTTGTCAATTTTGGCTTTTGTTGCCATTGCTTTTGGTGTTTTATTCATATGAAGTCTTTGCCCATACCTATGTCCTGAATGATATTGCCTAGGTTTTCTTCTAGGGTTTTTATGGTTTTAGGTCTTACGTGTAAGTCTTTAATCCATCTAGAGTTAATTTTTGTATAAGGTGTAAGAAAGGGGTCCAGTTCCAGTTTTCTGCATATGGCTAGCCAGTTTTCCCAACACCATTTATTACATAGGGAATCCTTTCCCCGTTGCTTTTGTCAGGTTTGTCAAAGTTCAGATGGATGTAGATGTGTGGCATTATTTCTGAGGACTCTGTTCTGGTCAATTAGTCTATATATCTGTTTTGGTACCAGTACTGTGCTGTTTTGGTTACTGTAGCCTTGTAGTATAGTTTGAAGTCAGGTAGCATGATGCCTCCAGCTTTGTTCTTTTTGCTTGGAATTATCTTGGCTATATGGGCTCTTTTTTGGTCCCATATGAACTTTAAAGTAGTTTTTTCCAATTTTGTGAAGAAAGTCAATGGTAGCTTGATGGGGATGGCATTGATTCTATAAATTACCTTAGGCAGTATGGCCATTTTCACGATATTGATTCTTCCTATCCACAAGCATG
>NW_012106030.1:6308067-6309943 GCF_000951045.1 Mandrillus leucophaeus | reverse complement strand
GTTTCTTCTTAGTGTCGATGGTCTTTACAATTTGGTATGTTTTTCAGTGGCTGGTACTGGTTTTTCTTTCCCATATTTAGTGCTTCCTTCAGGAGCTCTTGTAAGGCAGGCCTGGTGGTGACAAAATCTCTCAGCATTTACTTGTCTGTAAAGGATTTTATTTCTCCTTCATTTATGAAGCTTAGTTTGGCTGGATATGAAAATCTGGGTTGAAAATTCTTTTCTTTAAGAATGTTGAATATTGCCCCCACTCTCTTCTGGCTTGTAGGGTTTCTGCAGAGAGATCCACTGCTAGTCTGATGGGCTTTCCATTGTGGGTCACTTGACCTTTCTCTCTGGCTGCCCTTAACATTTTTTCCTTTATTTTAACTTTGGTGAATCTGATGATTATGTGTTTCGGGGTTGCTCTTCTTGAGGAGTATCTTTGTGGTGTTCTCTGTATTTCCTGAATTTGAATGTTGGCCTGTCTTGCTAGGTTCGGGAAGTTCTCCTGGATGATATCCTGAAGAGTGTTTTCTAACTTGGTGTCATTCTCCCCGTCACTTTTAGGGACCCCAATCAATTGTAGGTTTGGTCTTTTCACATAGTCCCATATTTTCTGGAGATTTTGTTTGTTCTTTTTCATTATTTTTTCTCTAATCTTGTCTTCATGCCTTATTTCAGTAAGTTGATCTTCAATCGCTGATTGATCAATTCACCTATTGATACTTGTGTATGTTTCACTTGATCAATTCAGCTCTTGATACTTGTGTATGTTTCACGAAGTTCTTTTGCTGTGTTTTCCAGCTCTGTCAAGTCATTTATGTTCTTCTCTAAACTGGTTATTCTAGTTAGCAGTTCCTCTAACCGTTTTTCAAGGTTCTTAGCTTCCTTTCATTGGGTTAGATCATGCTCCTTTAGCTCGGAGAAGTTTGTTATTACCCACCTTCTGAACCCTGTTTCTGTCATTTCATCAGACTCATTCTCCGTCCAGTTTTGTTCCCTTGCTGGAGAGGAGTTGTGATCCTTTGGAGAAGAGGTGTTCTGGTTTTGGGAATTTTCAGCCTTTTTGTGCTGGTTTATCCTCATCTTTGTGGATTTATCTACCTTTGGTCTTTGATGTTGCTCACCTTCCAATGGATTTTTTTGTGTGGATGTCCTTTTTGTTGATGTTGATGTTATTCCTTTCTGTTTGTTAGTTTTCCTTCAGTCAGTCAGGCCCCCCTGCTGCAGGTCTGCAGGAGTTTGCTGGAGGTCCACCCCAGACTTTGTTTACCTGGGTGTCACCAACAGAGGCTGCAGAACAGCAAAGATTGCTGCCTGTTCCTTCCTCTGGGAAGGTTTGTCCCAGAGGGGCACCTGCCAGATGCCAGCCAGAGCTCTCCTGTATGAGGTGTCTGTCCACCCCTGCTGTGAGTTGTCTCCCAGTCAGGAGGCCCAGGGGTCAGGGACCCATTTCAGGAGGCAGTCTGTCCCTTCACAGACCTTGAGCACTGTTCGGGGAGATCCACTGCTCTCTTCAGAGCCAGCAGGCAGGAACGTTTAAGTCTGCTGAAGTTGTGCCCACAGTTGCCCCTTCTCCCAGGTGCTCTGTCCCAGGGAGATGGGAGTTTTATCTATAAGTCCCTGACTGGGGCTGCTGCCTCTCTTTCGGTGATGCCCTGCCCAGAGAGTAGGAATCTAGAGATGCTGTCTGGCTACAGTGGCTTTGAGAAACTGCAGTGGGCTCCACCCAGTTTAAACTTCCCTGTGGCTTTATTTACACTGTAAGGGGGAAACCACCTACTCAAGCCTTAGTGATGGCGGACGTCCTTCTCCCCACCAAGCTTGAGTGTCCCAGGTTGACTTCAGACTGCTGTGCTGGCAGCGAGAATTTCAAGCCAGTAGATCTTAGCTT
>NW_012106030.1:6303471-6306202 GCF_000951045.1 Mandrillus leucophaeus | reverse complement strand
GAATGGGAGTTCACTCATGATTTGGCTCTCTGTTTGTCTATTACTGGTGTATAGGAATGCTTGTGATTTTTGCACACTGATTTTGTATCCTGAGACTTTGCTGAAGTTACTTATCAGCTTAAGGAGATTTTGGGCTGAGATCATGGGGTTTTCTAAATATACAATCATGTCATCCACAAAGAGAGACAATTTGACTTCCTCTCTTCTATTTCTATTTGAATACCCTCTCTTTCTCTTGTGTGATTGCCCTGGCCAGAACTTCTAATACTATGTTAAATAGGAGTGATGAGAGAGGGCATCCTTGACTTGTCCAGGTTTTCAAAGGGAATGCTTCCAGCTTTTGCCATTCAGTATGATATTGGCTGTGGGTTTGTCGTAAATAGCTCTTATTATTTTGAGATATGTTCCATCAATACCTCATTTATTGAGAGTTTTTAGCATGAAGGGGTGTTGAATTTTATCAAAGGCCTTTTCTGCATCTATTGAGATAATCATGTGGTTTTTGTCATTGGTTCTGTTTATGTGATGGATTACGTTTATTGATTTGCATATGTTGAACCAGGCTTGCATCCCAGGGATGAAGCCGAGTTGATCGTGGCTGATAAGCTTTTTGATGTGCTGCTGGATTTGGTTTGCCAGTATTTTATTGAGGATTTTGGCATCAATGTTGATCAGGTATATTGGCCTGAAATTTTCTTTTTCTGTTTTGTCTGCCAGGTTTTGGTATCAGGATGATGCTGGCCTCTTGAAATGAACTAGGGAGGAGTCCCTTTTTTTCTATTGTTTAGAATAGTTTCAGAAGGAATGGTACCAGCTCCTGTTTGTACTTCTGGTCAAATTCAGCTGTGAATCTGTCTGGTTCTGGGTTTTTTTGGTTGGTAGGCTATTATTGCCTCAATTTCAGAATTTGTTATCAGTCTATTCAGGGATTTGACTTCTTCCTGGTTTAGTCTTGGGAGGGTGTATGTGTCCAGGAATTTATCCATTTCTTCTAGATTTTCTTCTAGATTTTCATGTTTATTTGCATAGACATGTTTATAGTATTCTCTGATGATAGTTTGTATTTCTGTTGGATCAGTGGCGGTCTCCCCTTTATCAATTTTTGTTGCACCTATTTGATTCTTCTCTCTTTTCTTATTTATTAGTCTGGCTAGTGGTCTATTTTGTTAATCTTTTCAAAAAACCAACTCCTGGATGCATTTATTTTTTGAAGGGTTTTTTGTGTCTCTATCTCCTTCAGTTCTGCTCTGATCTTAGTTATTTCTTGTCTTTTGCTAGCTTTTGAATTTGTTTGCTCTTGCTTCTCTAGTTCTTTTAATTGTGATGTTAGGATGTCGATTTTAGATCTTTGCCACTTTCTCCTGTGGGCATTTAGTGCTATAAATTTCCCTCTAAACACTGCGTTAGCTGTGTGCCAAAGATTCTGGTACATTGTATCTTTGTTCTCATTGGTTTCAAAGAGCTTATTTATTTCTGCCTTAATTTCGTTATTTACCCAGTAGTCATTCAGGAGCAGGTTGTTCAGTTTCCGTGTAGTTGTGTGGTTTTTAGTGAGTTTCTTAATTTTGAGTTCTAATTTGATTGTACTGTGGTGTGAGAGACTGTTTATTATGATTTCCGTTCTTTTGCATTTGCTGAGGAGTGTTTTACTTCCAATTATGTGGTCAAGTTTAGAATAAGTGTGATGTAGTGCTGAGAAGAATGTATATTCTGTTGATTTGGGGTGGAGAGTTCTGTTCACGTCTATTAGGTCGGCTTGGTCCGGAGCTGAGTTCAAATGCTGAATATCCTTGTTAATTTTCTGTTTTGTTGATCTGTCTAATATTGACAGTGGGGTGTTAAAGTCTCCCACTATTATTGTGTGGGAGTCTAAGTCTTTTTGTAGGTCTTTTAAGAACTTGCTGTATGAATCTTGGTGCTCCTGTATTGGGTGCATATATATTTAGGATAGTTAGCTCTCCTTGTTGCATTGATCCCTTTACCATTATGTAATGGCCTTCTTTGTCTTTTTTGTTCTTTGTTAAAGTCTATTTTATCAGAGAGTAGAATTGCAACCCCTGCCTTTTTTTTGTTCTTTCCATTTGCTTGGTAAATATTCTTCCATCCCTTTATTTTGAGCCTATGTGTGTCTTTGCACATGAGATGAGGCTCCTGAATACAGCACACTGATGGGTCTTGATTCTTTATCCAATTGGCAATCTGTGTCTTTTAATTGGGGCATTTAGCCCGTTTACATTTAAGGTTAATATTGTTATGTGTGAATTCGATCCTGTCATTATGATGCTAGCTGGTTATTTTGCCTGTTAGTTGATGCGGTTTCTTCTTAGTGTCGATGGTCTTTACAATTTGGTATGTTTTTCAGTGGCTGGTACTGGTTTTTCTTTCCCATATTTAGTGCTTCCTTCAGGAGCTCTTGTAAGGCAGGCCTGGTGGTGACAAAATCTCTCAGCATTTACTTGTCTGTAAAGGATTTTATTTCTCCTTCATTTATGAAGCTTAGTTTGGCTGGATATGAAAATCTGGGTTGAAAATTCTTTTCTTTAAGAATGTTGAATATTGCCCCCACTCTCTTCTGGCTTGTAGGGTTTCTGCAGAGAGATCCACTGCTAGTCTGATGGGCTTTCCATTGTGGGTCACTTGACCTTTCTCTCTGGCTGCCCTTAACATTTTTTCCTTTATTTTAACTTTGGTGAATCTGATGATTATGTGTTTCGGGGTTGCTCTTCTTGAG
>NW_012106030.1:6286179-6301821 GCF_000951045.1 Mandrillus leucophaeus | reverse complement strand
CTGGGCTCCATCGGGGTGGGATCCACTGAGCTAGACCACTTGGCTCCCTGGCTTCAGCCCCCTTTCCAGGAAAGTGAATGGTTCATTCTCACTGGCGTTCCAGGCACCACTGGGGTATGAAAAAAAAAAAAAAAAACTGCTGCTAGCTCAGTGTCTGCCCAAATGGCTGCCCAGTTTTGTGCTTGAAACCCAGGGCCTTGGTGGTATAGGCACCCAAGGGAATCTCCTGGTCTGAGGGTTGCAAAGACTGTGGGAAAAGCATAGCATCTGGGCTGGAATGCACCATTCCTCATGGCACAGTCCCTCACGGCTTCCCTTGTCTAGGGGAGGGAGTTCCCCAACCCCTGTGATTCTTGGGTGAGGCAGTGCCCCATGCTGCTTCGGCTCGCCTTCTGTCGGCTGCACCCACTGTCTAACTAGTCCCAGTGAGATCAGCCGGGTACCTCAGTGGGGAATGCAGAAATCATGGGCCTTCTGTGTTGATCTCACTGGGAGCTGCAAACCGGAGCTGTTCCTATTTGGCCATCTTCAGAAAAGCATTTTTAAAAAATGCCATTATATTCTTGCCTTTAGGGTCCTTGAAATTGTTTTGGTTGGAATTTGTTTTTCATAAAAGAATTGCCTGTATACATGTAAGTCAAATATTTGCTATGTGTGTATTGATTTTCTTTCTTAAGCCAGTAGAACACTGTACTTAGGAGTTGTGTGTGTGTGTGTGTGTGTGTGTGTGTGTGTATACATACATGTGCTTATAGAAGGGACTAAGTAGTGTTAATTTTTGCTAAATGATGGAAGAAATAAAAGTCAGCTATGCTTTTTAATATAATTCATCAAGCTTCCTTACAGTTCTAAGTGGAGGATTGGAGTTTAGGTGAGGAGGGGGAAATGATAATCCCAGATTCGGGAATGGGGAGAAGTCACTAGGAACTGCCACTTGTCCTCTACTATATGATTTTTTTTTTTTCTAAAAGCAGATTTCACTATCCAACAAATTCCATAGATGATCTTCTCAATTGTATTTGTCTTAACAGTGCAGCAGTGAAATTGCTGCTTGATGATTCCACAGGCATTTTCTGCAAGTGTTGCCTTCCTGATGAAAAGCCTAACGTGGTAAAAATCACGCAGATTTCAAAAATCCAATTTATTATCCAGGATTAGCTATAACTAATAATTTTTCATAAACTCCAGTTATAGGTATTTTTTTCCTGAGGGAAAATGAAACTTTAAGTCTTCTCTGAAGCCATAATTAAATATTATATTTTAAGACAAAGAAGAGTGACCATCATGTATATACAACACCTGATAGCTGCAGAAACCAAGACTAATTTATATTCCAAAGTCAAAATGTCAAATATTAACAGAAAATCACAGCCTTATTAGCAAAAGAGAAATCTCTCTGTTAATCACTTATTTAACAACTTGCAAATCTGTGAGAGATATTTCTTTACTTTGACGTTTGAGGATCCTCAGGAAGGGGAGTTGGGAGGGAAAATTGATCTCTGATAACACTCGAACAGCCTGGGATGCATGTCTGCAGGGCTTGATTTCTTATTTAACTTGTGAGTGCTAGCTTATCAAAATGCAGGTATGCAGGAGATACTGAGAAACAGATTGGCAAAAGCTGGGCAGTATCAACAAATTGGTGTGTGCTTGAAGAAACTAAAGCCAGGTAACCAAAGGTTAGAATTACTTTCTTCTTGGACTCTCTCAGACATAACATGGGGATTGTCTAGTTTATTTGTTCGATACGAGGTGCTTATGAAGTCAGGTTACGGCCATTCTCTATGGTCTGCTGACGTTTACATCCTAAGCAGCTATATTTTAAATGTCATGGAAAACTAAAAGTGTGGAGATATTAGTTGAAAGTCCATTAGTTTCATTACAGTAAGACCAACTCTGCAACAGCCCACAATGGTGATCTGCATTAAACAATAGCTACCATTGATGAAGTGCCTACTGAATGCCAGGCACTGGACTAGGGATTTTTATTTCTCTCGTTTAATTGTGAGAACAACCCTGTAAGGGAGGTCTTATTGGAGCTGGGTGTGGTAACTCATGCCTGTAATCCCAGCATTCTGGGAGGCTGAGGTGGGCTAGATCACCTAAAGTCAGGAGTTCGAGACCAGCCTGGCCAACTCGGCAAAACCTGGTCTCTACTGAAAATACAAAAAATTAACCAGGCATGGTGACGGGCACCTGTAATTCCAGGTAATTGGGAGGCTGAGACATGAGAACTGCTTGAATCTGGGAGGCAGAGGTTGCAGTGAGCAGAGATCGTGCCACCTCACTCTAGCCTGGGTGACTCTGTGAGACTCTGTCTCAAAAAAGAAACTGGATACGTCTTATCAGTCTCATTCTTTCCACCTGCTTACCTATCTACCTATCTATAAATACACAAAGGAAGTGAGCTCATGAGGTGAAATTACTTGCTCAAGGCTGTACCACGTTAATTAGAGGAAATGGGACTTAAATGCAGTCTATCCAACTTAAGGGCAGAGGAGTGATCTGAGGAGAGAGTATTACATAAAAAAAAAAAAGCCGATTATTAACCCAGAAAGGAAAAATAAAAATTCTAATTAAGAAAGGAAATATAGTCATTGTATACTACTTGTTATAGCTAGAAAAGATACTTAAATACACTCTCTCTAAGGCCATTAACTAGTTAATGTCTTTGGACTGTTTTCCTGTCATCTGAATGATCTGTGTTGTAATTTTAGTCCAAGGGCCATGAAGAAGGAAGTTGTATGTGCCTGTGTGTGTGTGTGTGTGTCTATATGTAAGTATCATGTGCAAATTGGACAAGTTATTTATCCATTCCTGAGAAGCAGATTAAGTTTTAGAAGTCAGTGTCAAGGCTTTCACTGGGAGGCCATTCTCCATGGGTCTGTTATGATTCTGCCCATCTTGTGAGCAGAGGCACTGCTGGCCTTTGTTCTGGACCATCTCTTCAGGGATGTTTGTATAGTGAATGGCCTTGGAAGACAGAGAGAGTGGTTTCTTCTGGAACAACCATTCTCAACTGGTGATGATTTTGCCTCCAAAGGGATATATGGCAATTTCTGGGACCACTTTTGGTGTAGTAAGTGGGGGAGTGCTATGGGCATCTAGAGGGTGGTGGCCAGGGCCAGGGCAGCTCCTAATTATCTTGTAATGCACATGACAGTCTTCACAACAAAAAATTCTGCAGCCCAGAATGTCAATAGAGCTGAGATTGGGAAACTCTGCTCTGGGGCAAAGGCCAGATTTCTGTATTGTCCTGTATAATAAAGACAGTGTCTCCCTATGGTGCACAGGTCAGGCAAGTTTCCTGCCCGTTGTAAAAGACTTAATCCCATTGACTGGTACACTTAAGAGTGGTTAAAATGGTAAATTTTATGTCATGTATATTTTACTATAATAACAATATTTGGAAAAAAGTTTGGATTCCCTAAACTTGAGGTCCTTCTCCTAAAATGCAAACTAATGTGTGCATACCTAGCCACCTTCTCATTGTGGGAATTGGGCCTTGGGTGCAAATGCTCTTTTTGCTACTGCTATTGCATGAGCAATAAAGTCCTTTGTCACTGACTCAGTAGTCTCATGTTTCCTGCCAGCGCCCATGGAACGGTAGCATGCTAACTTGTCTCTCGCTAGCAGGGTACAACTTCAGACCTTTCATAGTCCTTGATAGCCTCTCCTGGTACCATCTAGCATGCGTGTTTGTGTGTGCACATACAGGTGTATTTGCATGTTTATGTTATGCAGTGGGGACTAAACCCAGCTAAGAAAGAGTCTGAGCTCTGCCCCAAGGTCCAGACTCTTTTCATTAGTTAGAGACAAATTAATGATGATGGACCTGGTAGGACTTCCAAACCCATGGAAAAACAGAAGAATGTTCACATTCTTGCGTGCATTTAGGGACGCCAGAACAAATGTCTTCTCTCAGAGGTGAGTTTAGGTCTAATAAGCCTAAGATACTCTTTCAAAACTAACCTGTTTTGTGTATGCATGTTCCAAATTAATCTGGGATTGGCCATCAGCAGTGGAACAAGTGCCTGATTAACAGATGCCTGTGATTGCTCTGGCACTGATGACCCTGTGTCAATATGCTCCATTTATAAGATGGTGCTTTTCCAAGCTAAGGAAGTAAGAAATGAGTCTGCTCCATTTTAGTTAAGTAAAGGGCCCCTAGTAATTAAGGATCAGGCAAGATAATTCACCATCTCACAAACACAGACCAGTAACTATGAAATAACCAAATACACAATTGTATTTTTAGAGTTCGTTTAATTTGACAGAACCAAGTGGAAGATGGAGATAGTAACTTTGGAGTGATTTTGGTTTGTTTTATTGCTTTTCCCTTTTGTAGTTGATTTTGACTAATAAAATAATGAGAATTGAAAAACGTTTTTATGCTAAGTAGTTTCATTAAATAGCATTTAACCCAGCATCATGAACATTAAAACAGTAAAATGATTTTTGTAAATTGGAAGTTGTGATATATACTTTTATTTATTTAAAATTTATTTTTCATCAGAATTATACACGTTTTTAAAAGTCAATCAGTTCAACAAAGATTATAACAAAAATAGCAACCATTTGCCACACCCCTCCTCACCACAATTCCTGTTTCATACAGTTAGCTGATTTGAACTAGTTCAGCTATTTCTCATGGAATACTGGTATATTCCTAATCCCCTCCCCCATTTTAATACCTCTGAGGTGCTTGGTTCTTATAAGTGATGGTATCTTATAGTTTAATTTAAAATGATTTTAAAAATTATTTTAATAAACTTTTTAATTTAAAAAATTCTTTTGTTTTTAGATGACATAAAAGAATGGCGATCCCTTTAATTGGATGGTATCTCAAATTTGATAAAGTAAATCTTGATTTTATTTGTTTTGATTTATTAACTTTCTGGATTTATCTTGCTTTGTATTTATCTTGATTTTGTAACTTTTTATGTAATTACTATGGAAGGTGACTATTTAGATTTTTTCCCAAACTCTTCCTCCCTATCAAAAATAGGGCCACATACATACAAACACATATAGATGCCTTTCCCTTTCTTTTTTCTTTCCACTATAATTTTGTAATACTTTTAAGTTAATATCTGTACATTATTTCTACTGTGTAAGTATTATTCTTATTTGAACCATTTAGTGTACTGTAGTTACATTTCCTTTCTTAGGTAACCCTTTTTCCCTCTTGCCCAGGTTAATAATTGTCTATTTTTTCACTTGCTTTGTTTTCTATGTACCTGTTACTAAGCCATCTCCAAACTCTGCAAGAACTTACTGTCCTCTTGATACATTCATATACATTCAGTGATACTGAAATCTTCATTTTATTTTTTTCTCAATCCCTCTGGTCAACTGCCTCAAGCTGGTAAGTTGTTCTCTAGATCTGCTTTTCAGAGTTATCCTGGTATTTTTCTTCACCATTATTTTGAGAATTTCCTTTGCTTCCTCGGTGGATAGTTCTCTTATTTTTTTGGATTCTATGTCTTCCTCTCTCTTGGTTACACCTTCATTTTTTGTGGAACTCATCTCTAGTTGCCTCCAGAGAAAAGCTTCATGGGAGACACATTTTTCTGAGGCTTTGCATGTCTGAAAATATCTTTTTTTCTCTAATCAAACTTTTCTAAGTATGGCGAGGTAAACAGTTCTAGGTTTAATATAATTTCTCTCACAATCGTGAGGCAATTCCTCAATTTTCCTTTGCATTCAGAATGGTAGTTGAGAAGTTTGATGGCATTCTGTTTCTTTGAATGTAACCCTTTTTCCTTTCTCTGAAGGTTTTTAGACTATTGTCTTTGTTCCTGGTGTTCTGGAAATTTCCAATTATGTGTCTTGGTATAGGCCTTTTTGCTTATTGGACTCGGTACTCAATGGGCTTTTTAATTCTTAAAATATGTGCTTTCAGTTTTGGAAAAAAAATAGTTTCTTTGATAATTTTCTTCTCTTCATTTTCCTACTCTTTCTAGAAGTCCAGGTATTTGAATATAGGACCTCCTAGAGTGATTATCTAACTGTCTCTCCTATTTTTCATCTCTGTGGATTTTTTTTTAACTTTCTCACTTAAAAAAAAATAAAAGCCTCAATTTTTATCTTCCTTTGATTATTTCCTAGTCATTTTATTTTTAACATCTAAGAGCTCTTTCACATTCTCTGAATATTCCTTTTTTAGCATCCTATTCTTGTTTTATAAATGTGATATCTTCCCTTTTCTCTCCAAGGATTGATGTTCTATTATTTTACACTTTCCTTTCCTGCACTGTTTTTTTTTCCTTCCGAGTTTCTTTTTTAGTTTCTTTGTCTCTTTCTATGTTTTGATCTCTGTATCCATATCAGAGTCTTTTCTTGGCTGTCTGGTTAGATTTGAGAGTGAGGTACTAAGGACACACTGTGTACATAGGGAAGGTGTCCTGCAGGTTGATTGCTTTTGGCCATTTCATTGGCAGACCTCCTGCAATTTTTAGTATCTGTAAGTATTGCTCTTTTGGGGTCTATATCCTTTGAGAGGAATCTTTCAATCTTTTGCCTTGTTGATAAGAACCTAGCTGTCAACATTTTGGTATCTGACTGTGAGAAAGAGCCATGGATCAAGAGATTTATTCTCAGTTTCAGTGTAGTGCCCTTGTTCTCAGCTGTACTTGAGTCCAGTTTCCCTAAGGTTCAACATCTCCAGATAATAAACCTCCCATATTTCTCAAGGGAGGTGATCTCAGGGGATCTATTTGCTTTTTAAAAAGACTCTGAGCCAATTTTTAGTCACAGTTATCTATGCCCCTTATTTCAGAGGCAGATGGTGCCTCCATCCCCGAGCCGCCTTTAGGTTTTTAAGCATGCAAAGTCTTGCTTCTTGGCTTCCCTTTCTGCAGTCTCAAATTTTTGCTTCCTCAGGTCTACTGTCATCCATCCATTTGCCTCACATCCATTTGCTTTACTGTTTCCCAAATTTTGTGGTTGATATTCCCTTTCCACTCTTCTATGTCCTTATGGGTTCATCCTTTTAAAGTTGACTTGACTGATGCTTTGGAGGGACATTAGAAGGGAGCTAAGAAAAAACTCACATTTGTGGATCACAAGGTCAGTAGATCGAGACCATCCTGGCTAACATGGTGAAACCCCATCTGTACTAAAAATACAAAAAAAAAAAAAATGCCAGGCATGATGGCGGGCACCTGTAATCCCAGCTACTCAGGAGGCTGAGGCAGGAGAATGACGTGAACCCGGGAGGCGGAGCTTGCAGTGAGCCGAGATCACGCCACTGCACTCCAGCCTGAGCGACAGAGCCAGACTCCGTCTCAAAAAAACAAAAACAAAACCAAAAAAACCTCACATTTGTTCAATCTGCTGTGTTTAACCAGAAACCACTTTCATAATGATCCATTAGAGCTGTTTTCCTAGAATCCACAATAGGGTAGCCTGTGAGCAGATTTTCTATGAGGGAATATTCTTTGGCTGTTACAGGGCTGACAACATCTACATCTCTTTAGTAGGCCGTGTGTTCTTCAGACTTCCACAGGCTGCAGCACCCCTATGTCTATCATCTGTCTTCAATTATAAATTTATGTTTTTTGACCTGCCCCTGGGATCATTTGAGCTTGTGACTATTGGTCTACACACACATAATATAATGCCATTTTAAAGAATCTGCAGCTTAGGGGCTGTAACCAGAAATAGGTTTAAAAAGCAAATATGCCTGTTGCCCTAGTTTTATTCTCCATGTTCTGACTTGGTCTCATCATTGACTCTACCTGCAACTAATGGGGAATCAGCAGCTACCTGCAGCTCCTCTTGTGAAAGGCAAGCAAGATGAAGAACTTTTTGTCTTGCTTTTCCATATATGATAAAATATACAGAAAGATAACAGAGGCTGTTTTCTGTGACAGGTCCCCCAAATCGACTTCAATGAAATGCATTTACTAAACAGAATTATAAAATATTTAGAACCAGAAGGGAACTGACCTAAGCTTCATATGTTGCCATTGAAGAAACAAAGCCCCACAGTGGAGAAAGCCATTTTCCCTCAGAGACATGATCTGTTGGTAGTAGAATTAGCACAGGGGTCCTGTCTTCTAGTTTGGTCCTCTCCCTGTACATCTTAAAGAAGAGAAGTGAGACGATTAGGGGCTTCTAATTAACCCATAAATGGCAACATGTTCTGAGGGCCACTCAACCTTCACTGCTGTCTCTGAACTAAAAGGGATTATGTGTAAATGGTATATTTATCATTCTTTATTTTCAAGTCATATACTCTTACTGAATCATATTCATATTTGGCGTTAACAAGCGTTGCGCACCGCTGGAAGGGTTAGAATGAGAATGATCAGGGTTCTTTATTTATTCATCGCCAATAAGGCTTTTTGTGGCATCATGTTTGTAGATGGGTATTTAAATGATAGAAATGGTGTTAAACATTAAAATGTAGCCCTCAGGGATTTCTGACATAAATGAAAGAAAATCAACATTTACTTCTAACTTGAGAAAATTTAATGGGGAATTTTTTTTACAATGATGATTAAATATTTTCATGCCATCTAAGTATGTTTTCAGTTTATCATATATTCTCATTTGGGTGTCACAGGAACTGGTGGGGCTTAAAGGGATCCAGGTGAGACAGCTTCCAGGTGACTGACCACAGCTTCACTCTTCTGTACTTACAGGGTCATGTGTCTGAATATAACCATCCTTTTTGTAGGTCTTTGTGGCTTCAAATCACATCTAAACCTTTTTTGTTTTTTTCTGTGAAAGTAAGCCTCTGAAAGCTGAAAGCAAGAAGTGGTACTTTGCTATCATAAAAAATTGAAACTGATTATTTCAAAACACCTCATTCAACTTGGATAGGAGATGATTTTAGTTTCCATGGGAACAGAAATAATAAAAACAAGTACGATAACTTCTGTGTTTTCAACATCTATGTCTGAATTCTGCCATAAAATCCACAGAAATATCTTCTACCCCAAAACCTATAACAAATCCACACACTTTCCAAAATTTGAAACGTCGTAAATGTTACATGGAAAAAATGAACATCTAAGGTAGTCTTTTTCATTTTTATTGATCTCCAGTTTCTAGGTCTAGGTTATTTCAGGGAGAAAGAACTAATGGGTGGGAATGAGGAGGAGGGTTGGGTGGTGAGATAGGATATCTTGACTAAAAAATTCTAACTTGTGCTGTTATTTATGATAGCATAGGCCTTAAACATTAAAATAATATTCCTCAGGAATTCTGATGTAAATATAAGAAATATCACATTTACTGCTAAAGTGGGCTGGACATCAGCTGTGGTCTCTCTTTAGATGCCTTTCCCCATTTCTAATTTTTGTTCCTGCTGTTACTGTCAGAGGTGTGATATGAGTTGAAAGTGTAAGTCATCCAGGCAGCCCCATCTGCCTGTGGAAATACCTTCCAAGTAATTGATGCTTTCAATATTTTGCGGCTTATTTCCATATAATTTTCATATTCCATCTTCTTTCCCCTTACCACTCAGGAATCCTGAGTTAACCTTAGTAATGGCCTGCATATTCTCTAGAAAACCTGAATACTTAACGATTTCCCCCGAGCCGTCCCCGCTAGGATGTAGCCAGCGATAATAACTACCAGACCTTTTCTGTCTTCCCATACAAATCAACCATTTTCTCAGAATGTCAGTAACAAAATAAATAGCAAGATACACATGGAGGCAAACTCAGGCAAAATGCACTCGAAATGCCAATGCTGGTGTCATGTTGTACAGCTTTTCTAATAAAAAATATTAAGAGCAATTACTTATAATAAATAACGTGTTTTTTTAAAGGTAGAAGTCCTGACTTTCTTATAAAAACCTAAGGGTACATATTGTCTGTAATTGTACATATATTTTTAATATGTGTAACATGCCCATTAATCTAGTTGCATTCTGGATGCGTGCTAGAGAGGCTGTGAGGCTGGAATCATCTAGGTTTAAATGACTTCTGCGATCATTGTTTATACCATTATGTACATCAGTTTAATGAGGATTTAAGATAGAGTATAATGAATACCCTTTTTTGACTCCAGTGAAATAGAAGAATTGTGCTTTATAAAGAGTATAGCATTACACAATTACTCATAGGCATGAGCTAGTCCTGAAATTTCAAGATGTATGTACCCCTTAGAGAAACAATTTCTATCTGAAAATAGGTTCTCTTAAAAATTTTCATCACAAAATTGACTGAAAATTGACATAAATGTCAGGGGGATGGAGACTTTGAGCATTAAATATAAAAATATAAAATATAAAAAAAACTTTCTGATTTATTACTTTTGCGATGATGGGTTTCTTTTTATAACATTGACTCTTAATAAACAGTGGCATGGTGATGTAATTAGAATAAATCTTGTAGAACTGTCTTTATGGCCAGAAATCATTCTGTCAACAGTCAGTCCTTCCATTGTCTTCCAACTTGCAGTAAGTTGACTGGTAATTTTTAAGATAAAAACGCCACCTTCCTTTAATGAGGCATGATTTCGGGACACTATTACAGTAAGAACTGTTAACCCAAAATGATTTTTTAAGTGGTATATTCATGGGCATATTGTGCTATATGTGATTTACAGCCCTACTATGCACAGTGTCATCTGGGGACCAGCATTGTCAGCATCACCAGAGCTGAGAGAGATGCAGAGGCTCTGAACTTGTGACTCACACTTTGCATTTGACAAGATCTCCAGGTGACAGTGAGGCACTGGTCTAGGAACCACTAGGCTGGAAGTAACTCTTGAACATACATTGAATTTAGCATAAATATGTCTTTGCTCTGTGCTTTATCTTAGGAAAATAGTTATTACAATCCAATGGTTAAATAATTCAAATCCTTCTGTCACTACTTGGGGAATTTTGGACAAGGTTACCTAATTCTCTGTGCTTCAGTTTCCTTATCTGCAAATTAGGATCATAATTGTGTTTTTCTTAAATAATCGTTGGGAGGTTAGAGTAAATATGATAATGCATATGATGTGCTTAGGCCATAGTACCAGGTACTTGGTGAGCTCTGGATAAATGTGAACCTTGTCATCAGTGCCTTCCTGAAGGCACATATGAGGCTGACTTTTATCTGTGGGAGGCATATTTGTGTCTTATTCAAGATGAATATCCAGAGTCAGTGGTGATGGGAACAAAGATGAATAACAAAAAGCCCTTACTTCAAGAAACTTCCAGAAGACCTCCATAGTGCCAGGGATGATATTTCCCCATTATTCTATAATCATTCCAAATACTTTGGGGGTATCTACTTAATAGCAATTTATGTTCACTATTTTTATATTGCACATAGAGAATAACTGCACACCATGGTTAGAATGTAATAGAGGTACCTTAGCAAGTATTAGGAGGGCACAGGTGAGGAGTGACGGCCACCTGAGGGAGCAGGAAGGCTTTCTGGAGAAGGTGGCTCTACCCATGGGGAAGGAAGGGCATCCTGGATGAAGGTGTAAGGAACAGCATGAGTAATAGGATGGCACAGCCAGTGGCCCAGGGCTCTTTTTAGTTTCCTCCACAGCGGACTCTCCCCACTCCAAACTTCTATCTGGTAAGGTCTGGGTTTGGCCTTCTTTCCCTACCACATCTAGCCAGCCCTCTTTCCATTGTTGAGGAACCCACTTTCCCTATTTTTTAAAGGAAATAGGGGAGGGATGGAAGAGTGAGGGTGTTGGGAAGGGAGGTGAAAGAATATGAATATGAGCATGTGTGGGGCTGGGGAGGGAAGGTATTAGTATATTAGTTTACTGGGGCTGCCATAACGAAACACTGCAGACTAGAGGGCTTAAACAGCAGACATTTATTTTCTCACAGCTCTGGAGGCCCAAAGTCTGAGATCAAGGTGTTGGCAGGGTTGGTTTGTTCTCAGGCCTCTCTTCTTGGCTTGGGGCCCACCCTCATGACCTAATTTTAACTTAAATCGCCTCCAAATGCAGTTACTTTATGAGGTACTGGGGTTAAGACTTCGACATAAGAATTGGGAGGGAGGGCACAATTCAGCCCCCAAAAGTGAGAAGATGGGGTTTGTCTCTGATTTGATGCTGCTTAACAGATGGAAAGGATAATATTCAGGGAGCAGAGTCAGCTTTTCAAGTTTGAGTCTGTAAGAAACATGATCAGTGATGAGCAGAGTGGGGAGAAAAGCAGAGACATGGCTCCCAGCTCAGCGCAGCAGCCCCTCTGCCTCATTATCCATTGGTTATAGAGTAGAGGTTGGCCTTAGCCTGGCGCCTTGTTACCATGGTTACCAGTTTTTCAGCTACTGAGGACCACTGTTCTTCAATAAGAAGTTGTGTCTGTGTGCGCACGCATGTGCACGCAGGTATGTGTGTTTATGATGCTGATGAAAGATAGTTTCATCTACTGTCCATGTAACCCTTGGCAACTTGCTTTACATCTCTGGTTCAATTTCCCATTCTATACAGTGGAAATAATAATCACATCTGCCAACAGGTTGGGAAAATGAGAAACTGCACGTGAAATGTGAAAGTGCTCTAAGAAGTACAATATGCTACCAAAAATGTTTGGCGTTATTTATTACATCCGGAACTGGCTACTGCCAACGTGTCATTCCAATGGAAGATAGAGTCATTTGTGGCTTAAGTGCACATACTAATTTATGGAAATTATCCTTGTTTAATATCTCTTGTTTGTACATTCGTATTCCTTTTGCAAGTATTAATAGATAGCAGTTTGGAAACAACAAAAAGCTATTGGATGGTAAATTTGTTGTGAAAAATGGATGCCAAGGAACTTGGAAGCAAAGAATAAACATAACCGAGAGTGAGGATGATCAGTCCATGTGAATCAGACCCAACAGTCTTAATGGACTAAAAGTTCCCAGGGCTGGTGATAGCTCTGAGTTTGTGTGAGGGATACCATATTCCTCTTCAGTAGTTTTGCTACAGCACAGTGAGAGAGGAGTAAAGGGGATGGAGGAAGGGTGCAACTTGTTCCCCCTTTGCCTCTTGTATTTCTTTTTTATCCTAAAGAATAGTTATGTAGAGGGAGTGCCCTTTTCCTTCTTTGCAGACTCTCACCATAGTATAGATTTTATCTGTGTGTGTACGTGTGTGTGTGTGTGTGTGTGTGTGTGTATGGATGGGTGTAAAACCCAGTGTTCCTTCTGGGGATGATTTGATTGATGTATACACTGGAAACATCTTTAATAATTTAATGTCTGCTTCAAAGGAGATTACACCAAAAAGCACATTGCTTTTCATTTATTCATTACAGATCTGTCATAGCAGCATTATTTTTTTTGCCCTGAATTGTAGTGTCATTGTAGTAATAAATTTTGTTCCAGACTCAGGATATTTTAAAGGTTTATAAGCCTTTTAACTAATGTTACCATCTTATTTAAATTGATCAAATTGGTATTTCAGCACCATAATCTTGCATTTCTTAAAGTTGAGCTAACCAGGTGTGGCTTCATTTGATGACTACTAAAATAGCTGTGCTGGGAAAGTCTAATAGGAATAATGGGATGAAAGCGTAATACTGCTTGTTAGTACTGGTGGTAATAATGACTACGAGACAGGGCCTGAATTTAGGGCCAGTTGTCTTCTTCCCTAAAAAGAAATTAGGGTATATACCAGCCCTTTGCATTAAAAGGAGAAAAAAATGTATATGTGTTTGGAAATTCTGGATAAAGAAAGAGGTAAGGCTGAGAAATATAAAACTAAAAAATAATATGTTATTATTTTGCAATTTTTAGGTATAAATTCAGACATCATGAGAGGAAAATAGACATTTTCTTACTTAGATGTGACTGCCTTAACATACTTCACCAAGCACTGGTAATATGTTCTCAGAGAGGTGAGGACCATATCCAGAATCCTAAGCAATTACAGTAAATTAGGAGTTTTTTGTTATTATTTTATTAAGAAATGCTACACAACTTCTCTTTAAAACTAAAAACAAAGTTGTTCTGAATAATAGGGCAAGTTTAGGTACAGAAAGGATCAAAACCATTTCTAGGAGAGTGATTTATCATTACCCATTTTTCAGAGGTAACTTAAAAAGAAATCTGTTCTTGTTGGCCATTAGTACTGTAGTATTTCGGGAGTTCTGTTATGTACTGCTTCAGGTACTCTGCTAGACAATTCTAAGAATGTTTCCTTCCTAGATCACACCAAAAGTCAGTGATAGAAATGTCCAAAATATTTTGTTTTCAGGTCAGTAATTCCTTTTTTTTTTTGAGACAGAGTCTCGCTCTGTGGCCCAGGCTGGAGTGCAGTGGTGCAATCTCAGCTCACTGCAACCTCCACCTCCTGGGTTCAAGCAATTCTGCCTCCCCAAGTAGCTGGGATTACAGGCATGCACCACCAAGCCCAGCTAATTTTTTGTATTTTAGTATAGACGGGGTTTCATCATATTGCCCCCAGGGTAGTCTTGAACTCCTGAGCTCAGGCAATCCTCCTGCCTCAGCCTCCAAAGTGCTAGGATTACAAGCATGAGCCACCGTGCCCAGTCTCAGGTCAGTAATTCTTTAAACAGTAAAAGTAATGTTGCCTACTGTAGATCGCATATTTTCTGGCCATTGAAAGTACACATTGAGTGTCCTTACAGTAGCAACTTGTTTGGTTATTAATTTGAGGAAAGATACTAGGACTTTGGGACAAGACTGCCTTTGGTTTACACCTAGCTCTACCTGGTCACCTGCCCTGTGATGTGGGAAGTGTGATGCGATTTCTCATTTTCTCTATTTAACAGGTGTAAGAAACATAATGCATAGGGCTATTGTGAGAGTTTCATGAAATCTTGCGTGTGATGTTTGGCACAGAGCAGTGCTCAGCCTTTCCACTTCCATTTGCCCCTCCTTTCTCACCTGTCACTACTTGCAAACACTATTGACACAGAGTTGTAGAAGTCTCTATGGCCAAACAACCCACCAGAAAGCACTCCTTTCCTGACACATGCCCCTAACTGCTTCTCGCCTCATGCCACATTGTAACGTGATTTGTTTACACATCCTTCCTGCCCACTGTGCTCTTCGCTCTTTGATCTCAGAGACAGTGGTATTTATCTCTGAATGCTGGGAATGCTCAGTACTGCTTAACACAGATGGGTGCCCTTGGCCCAGTCACTGAAGTCATGAGGCCTGAGAGTCCATTACGTGTCCCTCAGAGTCCTACAATGACCACGTACGTCATCCTGCAGAGTCCACGGAAGGAAACTTGTCTCTGGGCCAAAGGTCCACAGGGCTTTTCCTGGCTTCTTCTGACTTGTTCATGGGGAGCTATCCACCGTGTTTTCTCTGAGCTAGTTTATTATACTTTCTTCCCCCTTGGAAGTCCCCTCTCTGTCTTAGTGTCTTGGTAAAGGAAAACTCTAGACTTCCTGGTGTGGGCTCCTTTCCTGAACTCCCTAGAAGTCCTTGCTCTTTAGTGATGCAGAATGCAATCTTTGGCTCAGTACATTTCCTCTGCTCCATTTTATTTCTTTTCTTTTCTTTTCTTTTTTTTAATTTTTGAGATAGAGTCTCGCTCTGTCACCCAGGCTGGGGTGTAGTGGCGCCATCTCAGCTCACTGCAAGCTCTGCCTCCCAGGTTCACACCATTCTCCTGCCTCAGCCTCCTGAATACCTGGGACTACAGGTGCCCGTCACTATGCCTGGCTAATTTTTTGTATTTTTAGTAGAGGCGGGGTTTCAC
>NW_012106030.1:6282816-6286128 GCF_000951045.1 Mandrillus leucophaeus | reverse complement strand
TCAGCTCACTGCAAGCTCTGCCTCCCAGGTTCACACCATTCTCCTGCCTCAGCCTCCCGAGTAGCTGGGACTACAGGTGCCCACCACCACGCCCGGCTAATTTTTTGTATTTTTAGTAGAGACGAGGTTTCACCATGTTGGCCAGGCTGGTCTCGATCTCCTGACCTTGTGATCCTCCCGCCTCGGCCTCCCAAAGTGCTGGGATTACAGGCGTGAGCCACCATGCCCGGCTCCATTTTATTTCTTTTTGTAGTAATGTACTCATAATGCAGTATTTACTATCTTAACCAGTTTTAAGTGTACATACAGTTCAGTGGTATGAAATTCATTCATAATGTTGTGTAACTACTACCACCAACCAGCTCCAAGCCTCTTTTCGTCTTGCAAAACTGAAACTCCATACCCATTAAGCAAGAACTCCCCGTTTCTCCCTCCCTCAACCTGGCAACCACCGTTCTACTCTCTGTCTCTGTGATTCTGACTATTCTATGTCCCTCATGCAGGTAGAATCATACGGTATTTGTCTTTGTGTGTGACTGGCTTATTTCACTTAGCGTAATATCTCTATTTCACCCACTTTGTATCAGAATTTTCTTTCTTTATAAGGCTGAATAATACTCCATTGTATGGATGTACTACATTTTGATTACCCACTCATCTTTTGATGAACCCTTGGGTTACTGCCACACTTTAAGCTATTGTGAATAATTCTCCTATAAACTTGGGTGTACATATATCTCTTCAAGTCCCTGCTTTCAGTTCTTTTGGGTATTTACCTAGATGTAGAGTTGCTAGATCACACAGTAATTCTATTTTGAACTTTCTGAGGAACCACCGTACTGTTTTTCAGGTGGCTGTAGCATTTTGCATCCCCACCAAAAATGCTCAGGAGTTGCAGTTTCTCCACATCCTTGTCAACACTTATTTTCTTTCTTTCTTTTTTTGTCATCATAATGGGTGTTAGGTTGTATCTTACTGTAGTTTTAATTTGTATTTCTCTAATTATTAGTAATGTTGAGGATCTTTTCATGTGATTATTGGCCATTCGTATATCTTCTTTGCAGAAATGTCTATTCAAGTACTTTGCACATTTTTGAATGAGACTTTTTGTTGTTGAGTTTTAGGTGTTCTCTGTATATTCTGGATATCAAGCCCTTATCAGATAAATGATTTGCAAATATTTCTTCCCCTTCTGAGGGTTGCCTTTTTACTCTATCGGTATTGTCTTTTGATGTACAAAATTTTAAAATTTTTATGAAGTCCTATTTATGTATTTTTTCTTTTGTTGCCTGTGTCTTTAGTGTCTTGTCTAAGAAACCACCACCAAATCCAAGGCCATAAAGCTTTTGCCCTATGTTACCTCTAAGAATTTTATAGTTTTTGGTTTTACATTTAGGTCTTTCATTCATTTGGAGTTATATTTTGTATATATATTAAATAAGGATGCAACTTCATTCTTTTGCATGTAGGTGTCCAGTTTTCCCAGCACAATTTGTTGAAAGACTGTCCTTTCCCTACTGAATGCTCTTGGCACCCGTGTCTTTCTGGACTCTCTGTTCTCTTCCATTGGTCTATAGGTCTGTCTTAATTCCAAGACCATTCTGGTTTTGCAGTAAGCTTTGAAATAAAGAAGTGGGAATTCTCCAACTTTGTCCTTTTTCAAAATTGTTTTGGCCATTCAGGGTCCCTTGAGATTCCGTATGAATTATAGGATGGGTTTTTCTCTTTCTGCGAAAAATGGCATTGTGATTTTGACGGGATGCATTGAATCTGTAGATCGCTTTGGATAATATTGACCTCTTACCAATAGTAAGTATTCTAATACATTAACATGGGACACGTTTCCAGTTATTTATGTCTTTTAAATTTTCCTTTGGCAATGTTTTGTATTTTTCATTGCAAAAGTCTCTCATCTCATTGGCAAATTCCTAAGTATTTTATTCCTTTTGATGCTATTGTAAATGAAATTGTTTCTGTAATCTCCTTCCAGACTGTTCATTGTTAGTGTATAGAAATGCAAGTCATTTTCATGTGTGATGTATTCTCCTCCGTTCTGTTTTTATAATCACAATGCCTGTCTTTCCCTTGCCAAGCTGTCCTCTCCTTATCACTTCAAGTGTGTGTGTTTTAGTGCCTTGCTTAGCTTGTTCTCTTTGGGGAGAGGGTGAGACGGGTCTGGTGGGAAGATTGGAAATGTTATTCTCTTTGTTAGAGACTGGAGACTTTTCTCACTTTCAGTCATTTAGGTCACATACATTAAACACCAGAAACTTCTTACCAAGCATTGTGAGTTATGTTCATAAATCTTTTGCCTTTTAGCACCAGCTGACCGATCCATCCCCCGCTGGACCTGAGTTTCTGTCCAGCATTCTGCCTTTGTGAGGGACCCACCCTGACTACATGCTCAGGGACAGCTAGACTCTCCACTATTTGACCTTAAGCATCCGAATAAAATTTGAACAGCCTAGGCTCACGGTGTCTTTTAATCTGCATAATGACAAACACTGTTTTTTTTTTTTTTTTTTTTTCCAATATCTAGGAACAACTAGGTTTTTCCTTCACTTAAAAAATACACATTTGGTATCATATAATTAAATCTGAGACTTTATTTTTGACAGAAGATAAGAATTATTACCAGTTCCAACTCTTCTTCAAAATAATGTGTGGAATTTTATTCTGAACTTTTAGTCTACTCCCCCTCATTTCCTTCCTTCCTTCCAAAATGGAAAGCATTATGTTAACTTTTGTAATGATACAAAAGTTTGGTCAGTTGTTTGGTCAGTTAGAAGAGATGGGCTTCTAGAGTTGGAAAGGGGGTCAGGGCTAATTGGGTTCCAAACTCTCATTTTACAGGGAAGGAGAATTAAGTGACCTGTCCAATGTCAGGTAGCTAGAAAGAGGCAATAATGAGATCTTAACGTCAAGTAAATCCTTCTACACTACCATTAAAAAAAAAAAAAACCTGTTATTTTATTGATAGCATTGAAGAAATATGGTGGCTCCAGGAAAGAATGTATTGTAACAACTGGGAAGGGATTTCCATATTTTTTATGATCTGTGATGTGCCAGAAACTATGACACTTTATATGAACTTTTCTCGTTTAATCTCTGTGGAAGTTTTGTTACATTTCCGTTTTACAAATAGGGAATCTGAAACTCACTAAAGTTAGGTAGCAGCCATGAAGAGCCTGGCCAGGACTTGAACCTGGGTTTTTCTCCAAAGTCTTGGCTCTGAAAGTTGACCTCCTGTTCCCTACTGCTTTTTTTTTTTTTTTTTTTTTTTTTTTCAGTGGCCTGATGTGTGTAACGCTT